>NC_061513.1:97370504-97392649 GCF_022539505.1 Lolium rigidum
TTCGGGGCCCTTGATGAGGTAAAACCATTACTTCCTGCTTGTCTGATCTTGATTATCGAAAGTATATCGGGTTACAATTGGGTAACCGAAGGACTATGGTGGTCTCGCCGAGAGGCAAGGGTTCTAAGCTCTAGGTTTTTCTTTGAGGTGGTTTCATGCGTGTAAGTTGTGTTCCTGCAGATCCTCTCCTGGCCTTTATATAGTAGGTCAGGTCTCGAGAGATCTATCCAGATTCGACAGAGATACAAAGAGTTATAGCCTAAGGTTTCCTTGTTTCGTCGTCTTCTTTCCTTGTTTATCAAGTACTTTTCTTCGGATGAGTCCTCTTCTCCAACATCGACGCATAGGCCCACTTCGGATATTCGGCAATCTTCATGGGCCCCTGGTTGGACCGGTGGAGGTAGCCTAATGCTGGTTACCCAATGGGTAATACCCACATCAATTGGCCCAAGCTTGCACCGGTTGAGTGACCACCCTCAAGGTTACATAGTGAATCGAGGACTTCCCTTTTGGTGGGAAGGCTCAATGAGAATACGGTGAGGCCTTCGTGGCATTTGGGATACTTTGTCCACCACACCGCTCCAACTGAGAGTAGCACTTGTAAAAGTGTGAACTTTGGGATACATCATCGTCTTCACGTGCCTTGGTTATTTATATACCCGAGTTGGTTACTTGTGATAGCATTCATGCTTGAAGTTATATATTTTGTTATCACATAGTTACTTGCCTTACTTAGTATAAGTTGTTGGTGCACATAGGTGAACCGTAGTACGTTAATTTTGTGCTTGACAAATTAAACACTAGTTTTATTCCGTAATTTTTCAAGCCAATATTATAAAAAATTTAAATCACCTATTCACCCATCTCTAGACGACATCTAAATCCTTTCAAAAAGCCTTATTGCAAACCACGATTCCCTACTCTTGTTGCTTGTTTCTTACCCATCCGGTAGCAACGACGAATGTCCGCCATTGATTGAATTGGAAGTACATGAACTTTTTTCCTTTATTAGTATGAATTCTCACATATTTGCAACATATACGATGATAATACCATATTTACCAATGATCCCCTTTATTTAGTTTATAACTCTACAGAACATGAAACCAAATATGGGGATTCCCACATATTTGCAACCATTTTCGTAGTATAAATAATCGATTCTCAGTAGTTACAAGGGATGATAATAAGAAAATTTGCTCCCATCCGTTCAGGAAAAGCTGCTCAACTTTATTTGGATATGAATGCATATTGATATATCTTAATTATTGATACATCTGTATCTAGAAAAAGTAGAGAATATTTTTTTGAAATGAAATGAGTATATCTTATGTCTTCTCTTGATAACGTGGAGGCTTAAGAAAAGACGTATATTCTATATCACTGTACATGCTCTAATTTAACATACCATACTGATTAATAAAAAACGACCATCGACCATTTTTTTTGGAGGAATAAAAAGACCATCTGATTGTTCAACATTTGATACCTTCCCCTTCCCTGCACCCTCGGTTCATTTCGAAATCGCCTTTCTCCCCTTCCATGCCAAGACCAGGTCATACCTTATTCCAAAATTCATAAATCGGGCATTATAATCCCATCTGGTCTTCTCTCTCTCTCCCGTCCCCCGTCATTTTCCTCCCCTGTGCCTTGTGCAACAGGCGAGGCGAGGCGAGACGCGAACTCGTGCGGGAGGAGGCAAAATATAGCCAGCCTCCATCCAATCCCGATTGCTTTGCACCGACGACGAGACCTCGCCCTCCCTCCCTCCCTCTCCATCCCTGCCGTAGCCGCATCCCCGCGAGGTAACCAAATGCCTTCTCCTTCCCTCCTCCGCCTCCCGCTCCCGGCGGCGCGCCGCCTATTGATTTCGCCGTCGATTGGTCCTGTTTCGCCCCAACAATCGTGGAACGAGGCGTTGTTCCGAGGTGCATGCGGGTCGCTCTCGCCTCGGTTCCTGCTTCGGGCCGCCACCATGTTCGGGGTATGGAGGTGGCGAGGGTTGGGGCCGTGGCGGCGTACGCCCTCTGTTGTTTCGTGGGCGGGTTTGGTGATTCCGATGGAGTTTTCTGGGGAATCCGATCGTGTCCCCGTACGCAATGCGACGGGAGGTTACGCTTTGGTGCCGCCGTTTCTCTGGATTTTCGGGTTGGTTGATTGATGCGTTCGGGTATATTGGTCGCGCGCGACGGCGTGACGGGTTCTCGTCGAACTTCCAAGCGGCCGTTTCCTTTTGATCGCTCTGATGTTTTTCTTCCAAGCGCGCGGCGGCGTGCCGTGCCATTGCCGTCGGGCATCGATTCCGTGCCATTGGTCGCAATGTGCGGGTGGTTTTTTTTTTCCTCGCTGGCGGTTTGAGAAAAGTTGCCCCTCCTGCGCACCTTTTCTGACCCCCTCCCCTGTATTTATTCCTTGATTGATGTTCTTGATTCCTTCGTGCGTTTTCGGGGTTACCTTACGACAGGCAATACTTTCTCCGGTACGAACGCTGCAGCATTTCTTATTCTTAACCATTTTTATCTGCTTAACGTCTTCCATTTCTCTGGGTGGTTGTTGCATGTAGGGGCGATTAATTAATTTCTCAAGTGCGAAGTTAGAGGTGCCAACATGGTGTCATGAGTTATTTCGCCTTTGACGAATGCTCCGTTGGTGATCCATGCTGTGTTGCCTGAATTGTAGTGTTCAGAGGAATGTCAGTCAAGCATGTCATCAGCTGCGAACTCTTTGGGTTCCTAGCTGGCTCATGTTGAAAAGCATCTCATCTGATTATCTTAATAGGATTCATTCGTTATCTTCGGCAGTACGTTGTTGCTTTATTCACAACTGTTGAACTATTAGTATAGAGTACACATAACTATAGATTCAGTTGGTGCATGCTTATGCTTTCTGTTTTATATAATAGTGACAGTGACGCATGATAGGGATTGGTCATTTATATTTCGCTTCAGTGCCACATTTTAAGACATGGAAAGCCTCTTTAGTTGGTCGGATTCGTATAGCTTCCCATTATGCATTTAAGTGGCAGTTGGCTGCTGCACTTCATGGAAGATTATTCTGAGTACTGTATAGCAATGACCCATACCTTAGATGCTCTTCTACAGTCAACTGGACGCCACAAAAACTATCGCTAATCTTCTTAGTGTGGTCATTTTATAATTCTGGCTTCCCTGTGGCTGAAAATGTGCCTTGTTATTTGTCTTGTATCTTTCATCAGGCTGCTGAGTCAAGATATATGAATTGATGGATCTGTCCACAACTTCTGTCATGGCGGCTAAGGCCTACCTGTACAAAGCAGAGTCGCTGGTTAAGGAATATCTTCTTGCAGATTCATATGTTTCCTACACTGCTGTGCTTGGTGGGATCCTGATTTGCAAGATGGTATCATTCGTCTCCTCTTATTTTTCTGATATTTATGATCATCGAACCAGTGAATTTAGTGTTGCTTGTGTCTTTAGATGGAAGAAACGAAGTGCTGTTGGTTTGATTGCATTTTTTTTGTTTCCCTTTTCTGTGTGAAAACTGAGGACTAGGGGAGATCCCTTTGCAGTATGTGGTTGATATCATAAGCAGGTTTTTGTAATATCGAATTAGATTGTGGAAATTCTCTGTTTAGCCTGATTATGAATTTGTAAATGACTACTCATCAAATCCGATCTTAGCCACGGATGTATCTAAATCTGTTGGGATACGTAAAGTTTAACTCATATGCACACACGTTCTAATACATGCATTTTAAATTAAGTCATGAAATAAATTTAGCAGATTGTTTTAGCATGTAACCTTTTTGTTTTAGTATGGGCAGTTCAGTTATTCAGTTAAATTCTCGACACTAAATGTAAGACTTTCAAAGCCTTGTTTTGGTTTCGCCAACAAAAAGTGAACTCAAATTAGCCTGTCTTATCTACAATGTTTGGCAGCCATGGAAAGTTGCATCACAATGTGGATGTTTTTATCGAGATTGCTGCGTATTTGATTTTATCTGTATTATAGTAGGTGTGCTTCTGTCTATTATGGTGCATAAAGTCATCTTGACTCTTGAGCCTATAGTGGTCTGGTCTGTACCAAGTTATTAGTTATGCTGCGATTGAACTAGATAGGGACATGAAAGATGATAATTATAAGTTCTTGCCTTGTTTGCAGAGTTTGACTTTTCAAAAACCTTTGCACTCACCATAAGACCACATATGATTTTATCTTGCTTTATTGTATATATTTATATTAACCCTGATATTCTTGCATGGAACTTGTTATGATTAACCTCAGTGTACCACAGTACCAGAACTCTAGCTATTTTCTTGACTGCAATTTCAATTTTTCTTTGCAGGTCTATGACATCACACACCTAGTCAGCTCATTCTACTACAAGAGTTATGCTTCTCTTACAAAAGCCCAAAAGCTTGAGTGGAACAACAGGTGAAGCCATCTGTCTGCAAAAGTTCACCCTGTGTTTATTTACATATCTTACTCACCGTACATGTTTTACCTATTCCAGGGGCATATCCACTGTCCATGCAATATTCATCACATACATGTCAGTGTACCTAGTATTCTTCTCCCACCTATTCTCTGATCATCTGGATGGACCAATAACCTCGCGGAATTCAAACCTCTCTAATTTTACACTGGGGGTAAAGGATCTTACTATTTTGTTCCCATTCGAGTGTCTATGTTAACATGCATTTTTCTTCCTTTCCCCTCATATCAGCTTAATGTCATTTGCTCCAGGTTTCTGTTGGGTACTTCATCACTGACATTGCTATGATATTTTGGGTTTATCCTTCCTTGGGTGGAATGGAGTATGTAAGTGACCATATGTGATCATTTCTCTCCCTCTTTAAGTATCTCCTTGCTTTCTCGCTTGCATATTTGACCAACTTGTTACTAATGAAATTTTTTTCAACTTTTGTTGCTCCATTTTTGACGTTTTATTCACTACTGGTTGACCATTATCAGGTTCTTCATCACATCCTGTCACTTATATCAATAGTCTATTCTATATATTCCGGGGAAGGCCAGCTGTATACATACATGGTTCTTATCTCTGAAGCAACCACACCTGGAATCAACCTCCGCTGGTAATTTGATTTGATTAAATGAATGCAAAATATTTCAGGGTAATTATCATATTTTTCATTCTATCTGACCTTTCCTGTTAACTATGTCATGAAGGTTTCTTGATACCGCTGGACTAAAAAAATCCAAGGCCTACCTTGTGAATGGTGTCTGGATGGTTGTTGCATGGCTGGTAAGTGAAGTTCCTAGTTTCCTACGCAGTAGCTGTAGGTGACAAGTTATCTCATGCAGTTGCTCATAAGTTGATGACTCTTCAGTGTGCCTGAATCATACATTGAATGAGCATTTCAAATTGTATAGCCATATTCAAACCTGTTATGTGTATTTGCTGTAGGTTAGGGAATTCCTTATTCCCTCATACACTCTATTCTACCATGTTCTTTTCAAAATTGCTGCTACTGGAATAGTACCTCAATCTTGTGTTTGTGGTATTTAATTTACAGTAACTACTATTGGACATTCCTAAAATGGCCTGGGGACTGGGATACAGTAATAGCAATTTGTCTTGTTATCGAGCTGCAATACACCGTTCTATAAATTCGATTCTTCTTTTTAATGAGAGATTTCAGAGAAATTTATCGTACAAGTTGAGATATTAATGATACAAATCTGAATCAGTGGTCATGTTTAATAAGTCTGTTGCCCTAATCAGCAAGTCTTTCTTCTGCTTGTGAAGTTTCAAAAATTCTTTCTAAGGTGGGCAACCATTTGTGTATGCAGGTGGCACGGATACTTCTGTTCATCTACTTGTTCTACCACATCTACTTCCACTATGATCAGGTACTTCATTCTTCTGGGTCAACTGTCAATGCATGACTATGGGGCAAATGTCACATGGTCCTGAAACTAAATTGAATCTGTTTATTTTGACAGGTCATGCAGATGAAGACCTTCAGCTGCCTTCTGGTATTTGGTGTGCCCACGGTACTACTTATCATGAACACGGTGTGGTTTGCAAAGATCTTGAGAGGCCTTAAGAAGACAATGGCCAAGAGGGATTGAAGAAGAGAAGAATGGCAGACGCAAGCTCATGGCCCATCTACAGAAATCACCATCCTACGTTACAGTCACATACAACTACATATACTTCCGGAGTAAAGCTAGATAGTGCAACTCGTAGCGCAAACTAATATCCCGTGTACATGATCCAGAAATGCGCTTTAGCACGGCCCCGGATTTTCCACGGATATTCTCTATCCTGTACATATCCCATCTGGATACTGCTTAGGAAGCTCCTTACTACTTGTGCATTGGATGCTTCTAAGCCTCGACAACTGAGGTAGTTGGTCACCAATGTGACCTTTGAAAGGTTGAGACCTGAAAATCTGTTTCTACTTACGACTCGGAATGTGAAGCCGGTATCGTTGATGACTTCTGAATCTGAATTGTGGTACTAGGTCATTCTCTTATCATCACAAGTAAAATCTCTGCAGCTTTCTGTGTACAGACTGCAATTTTGATACTATGTCACTTATCCCTTCAATCTGTTTTCTATTTCTAGCGCGAAATCCACAGACTCTAGAAAGGTGGGGAAAAAAACTGAACCTATGAGGAATGCAGAAGGTTTATGTTTGACGTGTCCAGTTTTTCGTATGGTCAACATATGATTATTCTTTTCTTTTGCCATGGACAATTGGACAGGTGATTATTCTGCATACAAAGTGCACATAACCGTAGCTTTCTCCACTGCATTACTTGCCTTGTTCTCTGTTCATGATCAGCTGTACTAGCAGATGGAGAACAATGCAATGCCTGGAGAGTAGTAAAATTGCGGCAACTGGTGTGCTACGTGAGGCTACGGCTAAGCAGGCCCTGAAATGACACGAAGAGGTCCTTGTTCTCTGCGCCGAAGATCTGGTCCGCTTTCTCGAGGGTCTCCTGCATCACCACCACATATATATAATTCTAGAGATCTGAAGCTCCGAAAGAAACAAAACAACGGTTCCAGCTGGAAACTGAAAGTTACCACTTGGGATTGCCTGTGAGCGTTGAGCTCCTTGATGTTGGCGAGGAAAGCAGCAAACTGTTCGTACGAGAGACGACTCCTGCACATGAAAAAGATAGAAACCAACAACTGATGCACATTTTTCTACCAAGAATTTTATGTTTTGCAGGCTAGGATACACAAGAGCTAGCTGGCCGATCGTACTACCTTGCTTGACGAAAGAACTCCTTGCCATCTACTCTTGTTGTGCGCCCTGAAACAACAGAAACGATTTGAACAGGGAACGATCTCCAGCTGAACGAGGTGCATTTCATTCGGCCATGGAACAAACAAAAGTGAATATCGTAGTACTACCTGAGATTGAGTGTCCACGAGGGGGCGAATTGGCCGCCGAGGACATCTTGCTCGAGGGTATCCACGCCGACATTGCCATATGGCCTTCGAGTCGCGGCGAACTGGCGATCTCGGCGCCGGCTGACGTCGGTCGAGGCGACACGGCCGTCGAGTACCGTCTCGGGGAAACGGCGCCGGCTGACGTGGGTCGAGGCGACACGGCCGTCGAGTACCGTCTCGGGGAAACGGCCCCGGACGTCAGCTTCGGGGACACGGCGGTGGAGTACCTCCTAGCGGAAGCGGCAGAGGATCTCAGCTTCGGTTCAGGGTCGGAGGCCAGGCGTGGAGTCATGTGCGTGATGGTAAGCTTCTGCTCCAATGGCCTTGCTACCGCTGAAGCAGAGGGGGACAGATACGTAAGCATGAGCTGCTCAGGAATCAGGATTCAGTTATTGTACAGAAATGGGAATGCTGTGTGCTGCTGCATACCTTCCTGGTTCACGCTTTCGGCTTCGGAAGATCCGTCGGCTCGGGCGGTGGAGACGCTCTTCGCCGATCCCTCTTGGGAAAGTGCGTGCAAGAGAAGATTCAGCACAAGCGAAACAGGGCGCTACACTACATTCGATTCGGCCGAGCAGTGAGTAGTGACCATGCATTATAGTACTATCATACCTCTCCAAGAATTTCCTTTGGCATCGCAGGTTCTGATGTCTACTGTTTCTTGACTCTGCGCAGAGAAGGGCACAAAGCATGACTCCCAAATCCCAATAGCAATGTACGTTCACCCATTTTCATTGACGGCAAAATTAAGCGGCCATGCTTGGCAGAAACGAAATAAGGAACTTACTGAAGAATTCTCGTCCCCCAGCGACTGCATTAGGTGCCTCTTGAATGTCTCCAGCTGCAAAGCGGAAACCGCCCCAAAAAGATCACCATTAGTCTCAGCGTAGGTACGACAGCACATATCACAGCTTATAGTAGTAAAATGCAGAGAATGTGATCACAAATGGGAGTGGCGGCCGGCCGTCACCTTGGCGAGGTCCCTGGCCAGCTTCTTGGACGTCTGGGCGAGCGAGTCCCTCTCCTTCACCAGCTTAGCCTTCGAGAAATCAATTTAACCCACAAGAATATCAACAACAAAAAAGTTACGAAACACGGCTAATGCCGAAGCAAGCTGATGGAGGCTCACGTACGTTGTCGTCGAGGACGGCGCAGAGACGGGCGTCGGCGTCGCGGAGGGCCCGGTCGAGCGCGTCGGCCCTCTCGGCGAGCTCGGCGGCGAGGCGGTCCTTGTCGGCCAGCTTCTGGCGGAGGCGCGCGGCCTCGTGCTCCAGGCGGGAGGCGCGTGCGGCCACGGCCACGGCGGTGATCTTGCGGGCCACCTCCAGCTGCTCGTACGGGTCCGAAGGCAGCGCGGCCGCTATGGCGTCGGACAGCCCGGCGGCCTCGGTGGGAGGAGGCGCCGGCGTGGTGGTGGCGGTGGCGGGATGGGTGGCTGGAGTCTGCGTCATCGGGTGGGGAATGGCGTGGTGGGATCGATCCGAAGCGGGGGCAGCAGGTTATTGGGGAGCGGGAAGAAGAGAAGAAAGGAATGTGGTGCTGGTGCGGGTGCCGAGGTGAGAGGGAGCGCGAGGAGCCGCGGTGAGGTTGATCTCTTTACGTAGTTTATTCCTAATCTACGATAAAGATTGCAATTCAAACAACAAAGTCGTTGTAGTATCCCACGGTATGATTGCTGCACCCCCATGGAGCTCTCACAGCGTTTTGGATTTTCGGCCGTCCGATCGAGCAGACGTGGCGCGATCTCGGCCGTCGTTCCGTCCGAGGCGGCCGAGGCCCTCCCGCAGACCCACCTTTTATCCATGGGTCAGGAAAAGCCCCGCTCGGCCCGATCTCGCTAGCCCTCCACCAATCCCCACAGCCGCCGCCTCCGTTCGTCTCTCCTCCCGCATCCCCTTCTCTCTCCCGCTCCAGCCCCCATGGCGCCGCCGGTGCTGTCCCGCTCGCCCTCCTTTCTCCCATTTGAGGTTCCTCGTCTCTCTGTCGCCGGCCTACCGCGTTCCTCTCTGGAATCGCCGAAGCGGGCGATAGGCGGCGCGGCCAACCTCCGGAAGGGCCCGACGGCGCTGGCAAGGAGCGGCGCGGCCGGTCTCCGTAGGGACGACGCGGGTCGGCCCGCCAGAGCAGCGCGGGCGACCTCCACAAGGGCTGGCAAGGAGCAGTGCAGCCGATGGAGGCGTGCAGGAATAGTGCCGCTGATGGCGTGTGGGAGGGCATGCGGGAGCTCGCGCGGCAGCCGGCCAGGCTCCCTCTCCTCCACCCCTCCTTTCCCCCTTGGCCGGAGCAGAAGAAGGCAGCAGGGCCTCCACCGCGCCCCTCCCTACTCGCCCGATCTGCTCGGCGTGGAGTCCCCGACCGAGCCCCTCTCCATTATCCTCTTGCTTGAGGCTGCCAAGGTCGTTCTCGTCCTTGACAACTGCGAGCAGGGCAAGGTCAGCCGCTGCCTCCTCTATCCTCCACCCCTCCTTTCCCCCTTGGCCGGAGCAGAAGAAGGCAGCAGGGCCTCCACCGCGCCCCTCCCTACTCGCCCGATCTGCTCGGCGTGGAGTCCCCGACCGAGCCCCTCTCCATTATCCTCTTGCTTGAGGCTGCCAAGGTCGTTCTCGTCCTTGACAACTGCGAGCAGGGCAAGGTCAGCCGCTGCCTCCTCTATTTCTTGGTCGTTTTTTATTTTGGCTGTTTTAGGCTTTTCTTCTTATCTGATGGGTCCTGCGTTTGGCTGATTTAACTTGGCTCTGCATTTCGTCTTTGCAGGTTGTCTTCTTCCCAGGATTTCTGCATCGGTTGGCTGCGGCTGCTCTGGTCGATCTGTTGTCTGACTCCGTTCTTGGCGAGTCCCTTGTTTCGGCTATCTCTGCATTCTTGTCCACGCCTATATGAATTAGTATATAGTCGATTAGCTCTTTCCGCATTTTGCCTTCCATGCTGCAGAAGTATGGTGGCTCGTGATAGTAATAGTAGCCTTAAGATTTCACGGACAGATGTGTATAGATGCTGCAAGCCAACCATTTTACAAGTCTGGGCATGTCAAACATTGGTTAATTTTTAAATGGAAAAATATGTTTACTTAATTTAACCAGCAATTAGTGAAATGAGGTATTCGTGCAGCTCTCTATTTTGGCGTCGTACCATAGGCTTGCAGCTGCCTCTCGTGGCAACTTGACAGAAAGGCAGCTCTACAGATCAGTTGTATGCCGGTACTGTTCTTTGGTGCTAGCACTTTCAACTATTTTTATCAAAACATACCCTGTGTGGTTGTGTACATTAGCTTGCCTCGGTTTTTTTGGGTTTCTGGCGATTAGCTTGGAACCCCAGATTGGTGTTTGGTGTTTCTTGACCAGTGATTTGATATATGTCATGTTAGAAAGAAACTACCCTAAATAGTCATGGTGGTCCTTGGAACCCCATCTTGATAGTTATTGTTTTTCTGTGCCCGGAAAATTAGTATATCCTATAAGAAGCACATATACTGTTGTTATCAGTGATGAAGGTATTTTATCTTCGATTCCGCATCACAGGACGTGCCAACAGTAGTGTTTATTAAGAAGCCCTAAAATGTGTGGAGTTTTGGATATTACGTAATTTGCTGAATACCATTGCTTAGTATGGAGATTAGACATGTCTGTTGTATTTTCTTTGTTATCCATGTGATGTCATAAAAGCCAGAGTTGTTTGTTTCAGTTACACAGAACAATCAAATACAAGGGATGAGAACTGTTTTATGGTCTTTTTATTTGCCAGGGTCCTTTCCTTGTCGATGCATGTTCCATGATTTCTTTGCCTTTCGCCTTGCCCCATGTCGTGTTTATGTTGCCTCTGTGTTCTGTCTTTGCATGTTTGTCTCCTTGCTGGGATTGTCGCGCCGGTTTGGCTGTTCTTGGTGAGTATGCTCTGTTCTAGCTATCTCTGCATGTCTTGGCATCACTAGCGTTTAATCTTTCATGCTTCTGTTATTGGTTTGATACCCTGAAGGCCTTGCCTCACTGTAGTTGTGCAGGGGTCAGGATTAAAATTTGTTGACTATTCATTTCGTCTAGCAAATGCATCCTACATATTGATGGTGGCCCAGATTAATGTGTGTCCATAAGCTATGTTTGTAACACCAGCCCATGGGACTGCACCAGTCTCACAATGAGTGTGTTGTTGCGCCCGAAGAATTGGAATATAGCATGTTAGCAAGAAAACTATCTTCGATTCTCATGGTGAGTTAGATTAGTTTGGAACCCCAGCTTGATAATTAGCGTTCTCTACGACCACTGTTAATTAGTTAATTAAGATATCATTTGAATTTGTTACCTGTCCTATTTAATGGCATGTTAATCCTGGTGCATTTTTTACCCAGTGGTGCTTGTGTTATTCGTGTAAATGTTTAATTTGCTACCCTTGTATTCTCACGTGTGATACTGACAAGAATTGATATACGTAACAAATTGTCGGGATAAATGGAATATGGATTTCTAAATTGTCTCCTTTCTAGGGCTATTATGTAGAATTGAGCCTACATCATGTGTTGTAGAAATTACTAGGTGTACAGCTCTCCACTCTACTCATATGCATTGTAGTTGTACAAGTTTGTACTATTTTTTTTTTGCATATAAGCACTTATAGGCAGCTATTGGTTCTATTTTCTTGAGCCTTTATTTGCATTGCATCCAAACCGTGTAGGAAATCATGTTAATCTTCTGCTTATCAATAATATTGTGGTGCACACTCACTGTATCTTGCATACGGTCCCATTGCTCGAATATTTTTGGTTCAACTGGCTTTTTTAGCACTATTGATGATGAATTAGATTAACTTTGCCAACATAATGAAAACCAGCAGATACTATGCTTATCAAAGGTGGAGATGGAAAGGAAGTCGGAGAACTAAATATGCATTATCATAGTTATGTATTAACTGTTATTTTTGCAAATACCTTGCAGGGATAACAAGATGTCTGCATCCCAGAAATTTTGGATTTGAACGCTTCACTGTAAGGTAAGATATTCTCTTCAATGTTGAGCTTGATCCAATCATTATAGGTAAAGGAAAGAACTTTGAATAGTTCTATTAACCTAGAAGGTGATTTCACTTCCAAAACAAAACTACTGAATTTATGTGTCTAAAACGGTTCATTCTCAACTGAGTCTTTCTTTCTCCCTAGATGCATTCCTGATCATTAGTTGGCATATATGCTTCCTATTTTGAATCTTTCATATGATGCAAGAAAGCGAATATGATCATGGATAAATGGATCAGGTGGAAATAATATCAATATGTATCGTGGTTCTGGTGCATGTGTTTAGGCTTTGGGATTGGATATTTTTCTTGCAAATTACTTCCGATGCATCTCTAAAAATATTTGGAGTTTAGATCTTGGATGATTTTTGTGCCAAATGGAAATTAAGATACATGTTCTTTTAGTGACCAGATTGATTCACATTCCTGCATTTATAAACGCTAACAAGATATGTCTTGCCTTACATTGAGTTTAACAAATCTTATCAAGCTGCACACAATGATATCGGAAACTTTTGATCGTGCATTTGCTGTGACCTCGAGCTGATGCCATTAAACGTTTCCATATTCCACGCGTGATTATATAAATAGTATCAAAAAATGTACTCCCTCCGTTCCTAAAAAAGCTGCTCAACTTTGTCTAGATACACACGTATATAGACATATTTTAGTTATAGATACATACGTATCTAGAAAAAGTTGAGCAGCTTTTTTTGAGATGGAGGAAATAAATGGAATATGGATTTCTATTACATTTTGGTCTCACAACAACGATTGTCCTGTGTGTTTATATTACATTTTTTCTTGCAAAACTGTACTTACCACATATCCTATTTTTCAAGTTTTACCAGTACTATTTTCTTAAGTAAGTTTTTCTACTTGCTCACTGAACATTGTATAGTTTTACCTACATGGGGATGTTATACTTCTGCAGACCTTTGATGGTCCTATTTTTCGGGCTAAAGCCCCCCGATTTCATTTAAAATGAAACCAAAGGGTTGGTCACAGTCTGTTATAGGAACACACGGACCAAAGTTCTGTCAGTCTAAGGAACCATACCTATCCATACACCACTTCCCAAATATAAACTACCTGTACCAGAAAACAGAGCTATAGATCTCATGTACTACTCATCTTGCTATATATTTGTGTGCCTTCCAATACCACATCAGCTTAGTTTTGCATTTTTACCTTCTGCTAGAATCAGACCTGAATCTTTATTTACGTATATAAATGCAAGCTTTCATGCAATAGGTCAGCATAACAAAAACTGATATATATACTTATTTTGGTCCAGTGTTGTTTCAGAATGGGTTTAGGCTTTTAGCCATGAGATCAAGGCAGAGACAACTCAACCGTAGCGCCAGAGTTGTTGAACAAGCTCATAGGCCTGAAAGGTAGTGCCTTTGATACTAGACAACAATTGGCGTTCTTCTTAGCACAATAATATTATTAATATTTTCTTGAGACTCCAATGTAAAAGAACCAACAATTTATCTGTCAAGACCATGGATGTTGTGGTTGTCAGATGACACAGTTCATACAGGTAAAATGGATTCCATTTTTTGCACCATATACAATGTCACACAGGGTAATAGTTGGTGTTTCATGCGGCATCAGTGATCTGAACTTCTAAACTCGTTTGTATTGATAGCAGTAAAGGTACGAAGCATCGACTGTACTCTCCTGAAACCATTTTGAAATTCAGTAGTTTCGCTTCAATGACAGCATTTTAAACGGTCCTTCTGCAGCAAGGATTCAGGTACCACCACACTGAAGCAACTGTTTTTGTTTGCATCTTGAAGAATTATTTACGGAAGCTATCAGGGATGTCAAGGAAGAAATCTAGGTAAGAAATCCAGCATTGGATGTCCTGTGTAGGGGGCACTCTATTTAGATCAGTTATCCTATAATTTTGTTGCGCCTTAATTTGAATTTTATGATTTTGTCTCACCACTCCTACCACTCGCAAGCATGGACAGAGCGTGCCTTTTCAGAAGTCTGATCTGTTCTTCATGTGCATGCTTCGACCGTATTGAACTTGATCAAGATCAACAAAACAGAGATTCAGGCATCAAAGGTACATCATTCTTGAGCCGTTTCTCATTTTATGAAATATAATACAATAACCGTACATTTTGGTCTCTGCATTACTTTTTTGTTGCTTGCAAAGTTGTTTGAATTCTTTCTCATAAACAGAAGTACACGTGACCCCTTTTAATTAATCCTTATTGTTTCCACATGGCAAATGGTATTGTTTTTAGAATACAGCATAATAGTTACATTGTTCTACCATTTGCCTGTTTGGTATATTCCTTTCATAAACAATGTATACATTCTATAATAGTTAACTGCAACACATATTTCCATTCTTATTTCTTGAGTGCGTTTGGTTTATATTGCGGGTGAAAGAACTCTGGATCAGAGCTGGTGGTTTCATGCACAAAGTTTGGGGCCACTCTCTCCATTATATGTTGGTTTTGTTGGTAGGTTCCGAGATACACACCATGAATGCTTTTTAAATGACTCAGCTGTGCTACTAATTTTACTACCCACTTTTAATTTATTCGAAACAAAATCTAAGAGACATAAATGTTATATAGATAGTTTTTCCTAGACCATGTTGTGTAAATACTGTTGCATATGCAAACAACAGAAAGCATGTCGCTTTCATGATAAGAATATTGTTCCATTGCGTGGGGTAACACATCCATGGCCTTCGAGTCTTCGTCCTGTGAGGCAACATCGTGATGGCCGCGTCTCGTCCGAGAAGTCGCAGCGTCTGAATCGCCCGAGGAGATAACACAAAGGAATTCAGTTGACTATTGAGTGAAGGGGGTTATCTGAAAAAGTAGGGTCAAGTTACTGGTTTCAGATCCCACCTCCATTCAGCACCATCTGTTAATCATCCAACAGTTCACGATGAGTTTTTTAAATATTCACTGAATGGAGGTTGGATATACGTTGCATTTTAACTACAGTCCTGAACTGGAGATAAATTAGCCATGCACTAAATGTTTACTGTACGTATCATATTACCAGTGCCAAAGTTGGGCCCGCGCTCCGCACATCCCAAATAATATCTGCACCTAATATGATCCCTTTTTTTGTTTTTGGTCTTTTTACTCTTATTGTTCTATTGTGATTTTTTGAATGACCTTTTTCATTAGAATCCCTTGGTTCCGAGCATTGTGTGCTAAATAGCACAATTATACTATTTGACGCAGTTATTTGCTCCTTTTTTAGGGGATAAAGTGTGATTTGGTCCTTGCAACAAAAATAAAACAGTACACTATTTATCTTGCAAGTTGTCAATTAGTTTTTATTATCGTTATGCATAATAAATATCGGCACGAGATCATTGCGCCCAGGCACACATCTAAATCATATAAAACTTTTTTTTTTGCGGGGACTAAATCATATAAAACTTAGGATGATGCTACTACTACTGCTGAAGAGGTTTAGTTGTCCACCCAAGAAACACGATGGGTAAATGAATGCGTGGTTCACAGTGAAGTTGCTAGAAAAATAATCGACATATCTATATAATGTATTGGTTTCAGTAGCTATGCCTGGCTTCCTACATGTGTTGGTGTTTTCCTGGACGTTTTGATATTTTGCGGCCTTGCGGGATGTCAGCGAACAGTTATGATCATACTGGAAGGGCAACTACACCTAGAACGCCTGCGGAATTTTTTTCTCTAAGTAACCAACTATGTTGCTATTTTCATAATTTACTTAACTTTACCGTAGGATCAAACCGGACATGTCTTCACTTGCTACATAATTTATTTAGCTTTAAGTTATTTGTTCAAGTGACTGAAACTGGTTGCCTTTTTTAGGACAGTTGTGTGTCCGCTACTTCTTGCAAAATTGTGTGTCCTTTTCTAAGGTTGAGTATGGAGGAAGATTCAATATTCATACGAGCTATAAGTGTTCTATTTTGTTTCCTGGACAAATGGTTGGATGTCAGGTAATATGACTACTGTATTTTGATTTTTTGTTACAAGTCATCGATTGTTATGCTTTATTTCCATTCTAAACTATTGGAACATATGTTACAATTCGGTGTTTTGATGAATTATCCGAAACTTCTTACTCCACACTAAATTTCCCAAGTTCTGTAGATGCAGTTTGTTGTTAAAATCTGAAATGTCAATGCTTCATGCAATAGGCGTCACTTCATGTAGGTCTCCAACAGGGCGTATGGTCATTAGGGATGGCATGGAGGTCAGTGGGTTTCCTGTTGTGCCGTTTCTGCTTTAGAGGATTGATGATGCCGGGGACAATGGCAAGGAATTTGTACTTCGTCTCCAGGTCAAGGGAGAGGTGGATGGCCACTATCTTTAAAGTTGCTATGTTTTCCTCAAATTTCTTAGTCGGATTTCCGTTGCAGTGAGCAAGAAAAGAACGTCTGGTAAATCTCCTCTCCATTTCGTTTTTTATTTCCATTAATACTTGAGTCGGCATTTCTGATAGTTTTGGTTGCTGTTGGCAGCCACGAGGCGGATCATATTGAGTGGTGTAAGATGGATGATTCTATGAGAAATCCTCTGGCTGGCTTCTGAAGGTATGATGCATCATTCCGATTAGTTTATCTAACAGTGAAGTATGTGTTTGTGTGTGGTTCTTGTGATCTTGCATGATTTGAATGTTCAGTGAGCGTGTGAAGTGTGCACCAGATCATATGATGTTTGATAATAATGGTATTTTGTTCCTGATATATCAATTGGTGAAGTTGTAGGAATATATACTAATGTAGATGTTTATTTCTTTGTTATTTTCAGAAACTGATGTCATGTTCACATGTTAGAACATGGATAGGTACTTCTGGATTGTCCCTAAATCCTGGGCAGAGGCATACCATGAACGTGGAACTGGCCATCGATTTTACTGGCCTTCTGAATTAGTTATCATTTCTACACTCACCTGCATGGTTCATATTTTCTTGGAGAAAGATGCATGTCGCATGATGCTATTGAGTTCTGAATTGTACATGGGTTGTTTTTTCATGCAGGTTAAAATTCTGGTTGAGCTGGTTGAGCCTCCAAAATATGCAATCGCGGGGGAGAAGGTGACCTTTGCTGGGTACTCGAGATGAGCGTCGGAAGATGATGAGGAAGCAATCCTAGACAAAAAACCATGTTACACTAGGCAGGTGATTGCAAACAGAATCTAAGTTTGCTTGCCACTATGAACACCGGAACTCACTCTGTTAGGCTCTTTGACCGTGCAATGGTGCTTCTTTGGAAACTCCATATTAGCAATGTCACTGGCATATTATCTGATTGCTGCAATAGGGCTTTCTTTTTATAGAGTGGCATGTTGTTTCTAGGAAAAATCTGAACATACTCTTTACAGTATATAAAAAAATGCCTGTTGCATGGTCTAAGGGAAGTGACCCTGGTGAATTTTTATTTCGTGTAGATGACATGCTTGCTGAAATTTTATTTTTTTTCCTTGGGTCAGTGAGAGTCTATACATTTAGAACAAACCAGTTCACAATTCTTTTCCATCATTTTATAAAACAATCATACGAACTATAATTTTTTGCGAATTCTACGGGGTCGTGCGCCAAGGCGCACATCTAAATCTAGTAGTGGTAAGTATTCCCGCCTGTCACGCGGGTGACCCGGGTTCGATCCCCGGCAACGGCGATTTTTTGGCGTTAAGGTTTTAGCCTTTTCTGAAGGGGGCTTTGGCCTTTCCTGAAGGGCTAGCCTCGAACTCCAATCGATTTCCCCGGAGGAAACAAAACTCAAGCATGTCGATATCAAGAACACAAGGAGTACATGGTTTCTGTATATCAGTATATGTGTGAGATATGAGAAGTACAGAAGAGAACACCGGATAAACATACAGGTTTTGAATTTCTGATTGAACAATATTCTATTCCGGGACCAACCAAAATCACTGATATGCAGAACTTTTGGTACTAATAATTTGCGAATTATCTTGAGCAAATATCATAATTTTTTTATTAAGTTTGAGTTTACTTGAATTTGCTTCGAATCAACTCTGAAAATTTCAAGGAATGTGCATTTTGGACCCACCGAAATTACCAAAGCTTTGGAAGAATTTCGTTGTAAGTTTAATTCCTAGTTTTTTTTTTAGATCAACAGGGATCTCTCCCCAGTTCCATTGAAAAGAAGCCAAGTCATTTACGGGAAAGTAAAAACAGAGTTCACCACTAAAACTGGAAAAGGAAAAGCAAACACTAACATGATTTTTGGATGTGTGGCGTAGTTTCATTTTGCCGGGGAAGTAACTGCCATCCCAGTTACCCCCAAAATACCAGCAAAACAAAAGGACGCCACAACAGATAGCAACGAACACAAAGGATAGTTCAAACTAGTTTGGCTACAGCTCACAGAAGGTTTTTTGGCGTTAAGGTTTTAGCCTTTTCTGAAGGGGGCTTTGGCCTTTCCTGAAGGGCTAGCCTCGAACTCCAATCGATTTCCCCGGAGGAAACAAAACTCAAGCATGTCGATATCAAGAACACAAGGAGTACATGGTTTCTGTATATCAGTATATGTGTGAGATATGAGAAGTACGTAAGAGAACACCGGATAAACATACAGGTTTTGAATTTCCGATTGAACAATATTCTATTCCGGGACCAACCAAAATCACCGATATGCGAACTTTTGGTACTAATAATTTGCGAATTATCTTGAGCAAATATCATAATTTTTTTATTAAGTTTGAGTTTACTTGAATTTGCTTCGAATCAACTCTGAAAATTTCAAGGAATGTGCATTTTGGACCCACCGAAATTACCAAAGCTTTGGAAGAATTTCGTTGTAAGTTTAATTCCTAGTTTTTTTTTTAGATCAACAGGGATCTCTCCCCAGTTCCATTGAAAAGAAGCCAAGTCATTTACGGGAAAGTAAAAACAGAGTTCACCACGAAAACTGGAAAAGGAAAAGCAAACACTAACATGATTTTTGGATGTGTGGCGTAGTTTCATTTTGCTGGGGAAGTAACTGCCATCCCAGTTACCCCCAAAATACCAGCAAAACAAAAGGACGCCACAACAGATAGCAACGAACACAAAGGATAGTTCAAACTAGTTTGGCTACAGCTCACAGAAGGACCCCGCGCCAACTTTTGAGTTTGCTCCCACACTCGGTGACACCTTGGATGCATTCCACTAGGTTTTTGGTCACGTCATCACATGAATCTTGTGAGATTCCCTAGGATTGTCCAGGAGGTATGTCAGTGGCCCTTCAAAGCTCGAGTTCCAGGTGGAGATCCAGTCGAAGGAGGGACACCTTACCCCACGGGGAGGCATAGTGGAGTTTTCGAATTGGCCAAAAGCAGGTCCATGAACTGAGCGCTTTTTCCATTTTCAAGATCCTTGAAAGGTTTCTTCCAATCTTGAAGAAGAAAAGAAACCAGTCGCCACACCTGTTTCACATTAATCCATGTAGCCTTGTTATTCACAAGATTATTTCTATTCAGCCATATACCCCACAGGAAAGCAGAGGAAACTACATTGAAATGCTTGAATTTCTTATTATAAAGCCATTTAGTTGCAATGGATTCGAAATTGGATACATGCACGTCAAAAACCTCTTCAAACAGATCCCAAAGGGCTCTAGCAACAATAAACTCAAACATAAGATGATGTACTGTCTCAAATTCAGTACACATCTCACATTCCATAGGTTTTGGCAGACCTCTAGCTCTCAGATTATCTCTAGTCATGATTTTATTCTGTGAGAAGAGCCAGAGGAAAACTTGAATCCTGGAGGGGGGGGGATTTTAGTTTCCACACATCGGGTAGATATATAGGGATAATACCTCTAAAATTGATTATAGGATATAGACAACTAGATCAATAAACCCAAAAGAGTTGTATTGCCAGATAAGTTTATCTTCTTCCCGGGAGAAAGAAATGGATCTAGCAACCTCTAGTAATTCATACCACTAATCTCATGGCCATCTCAGATCTCAAAATTGGATTTATTTTGTTGATTAGAAACAAAATACAAATCCCATAATTGAGTAGCTAAAGGAGAATTGCCAAACCAGATATCTTCCCAAAATTTTATTGATCTACCATCACCAACTTGCCATTTATATCCAAATTTTACTGCCTTTGATGCCCACATAAACCCTTTCCAAAAAGTGGAAGGTTGGATGTCATGGCATGACAGTATATTCGGATTCTTTGTATCATATTTAGCATCTAGAACTTTCCTCCACAGAGCTCCCTCACTCTGGATATGTATCTTTTAATCCAAGAACCAATCAAACAAATATTTAAATCTTGCAAGTTTGGGTTTCCCAAACCTCCAAAATCTGTTTTTCATACAGATGGAAGGCCAATTAGCTAAGTGAATCTTGTGATTTCCTTCTTCATCGGTCCACATGAAGTTAGCCATCTGTGTGTCTATTAAATGTAAAGCCCACTTTGGGAATTTAAAGAAGGAAAGCAAGTAAATGGGAATACTAGCTAGGCATGCTTGTATAAGAATTCTTTTGGCAGCAGAGGATATAGAAGTTTCCCCTCCACCCAGTGATTCTTTTAAGGATATTTTCTATAAGAGTCCTCCCTCCTAAGTCTATCATAATGTAAAGGGATACCTAAGTATTTAACAGGGAATTTTCCCATGACATACTGGAAAATGTCAAGGAAAGATTGTGTCTCTACAGCATCCATATTAATGGGAATAAGTTCACTTTTATGAAAATTTACTCTCATACCAGATATCTGTTCAAAACAGGTGAGAATCCACCTCAAATTTAGAGCAACTCTAGGATCATTTTTAAGAAACAGTAAAGTATCATCAGCCATATTGTAGGCTGACAACACCTTTAGAAAGAAAATTAGGGCAGAGTCCACTAATTAAATCCCCTTCAGTTCTTTTGACTACCATCCTAGAGAAAACATCAACAATGCAATTGAATAAGAGAGGGGCAATGGGGTCCTCCTGTCTCAAGCCTTTTCCTGTTAGGAAGAAATCACCGTCTATGTCATTTAGTTTTACCCTTACAGATTCCTCTTGGGTAATCTGTTTAATAAAACAGATGAAAATGGGGTTGAATCCCCTAAGTTCTAGGACTTCATAGAGGAAATCAAGATTAACCTTGTCATAGGCTTTTTTATAATCAAGTTTCAACACTAGACCTTTATCCTTATTTCTATTTACCTCATGAATCACCTCATGAGCAGTGATCACACTTTCTAATATAAATCTCCCTCTAATAAAGATAGATTGGTGGTAAGAAATAAATCTATCAATGATTTTAGCTAATCTATTAGTTAAGACTTTAGTAAAAATCTTAAAGGAAACAGTTTAATAAACTAATAGGTCTAAACTTTTTCATAGATCTAGCCTCATTTTCTTTTGGAATGAGGGTTATCATGACAAAGTTTAATCTATACAGATCTAAGTCATTCCTAAACCAAGCATTAAACATATCGATCAAGTCCTTTTTAATTATATCCAAGAATTTCTGGTAAAACATAAAGGACAAACCATCTGGACCAGGTGCTCCATCAAAGATATGATCCAAAAACAGCTACCTTAACTTCTACCTCAGTAAAAACACTTCCTAACATAATATTCTCCTCTATAGATACTTTCTCACTCTATGAGAAAAAGGTATATTGTAACCTGACAAGGTATTAACTTATCAATGCCTACAAGTTGTAGACTGGGGTTTAGTTGGAAGTAGAGGGCAAGTGGATCTCGAAGATTTCAGCCGAAAAGTACTCGACGAT
>NC_061513.1:97392749-97596397 GCF_022539505.1 Lolium rigidum
GGGTCTATAGTTGGGAGAAATAATATAGAAGAATTCTTCAACCATGTTAGTACCATTGAAAATTTTGAAGATAGACACTTGGTAGACCTTTCGCCTACTTATGAAATTGCTGCCGTCGCATTTAGTTCGCTTGTTGGAAACCAAATTTGTTAATCTCAATCCTATAATCCAACATATGTTTTTCACACTTGGTGATATGGAAGAAGGGGAAAAGAAAGATTTTGTTTTAGAAACCCTTCTTAGAGAATTTGGTGGTCTAGCAAGAGAAGCTAGAAAGGTCTTTGCTAAATTTAATATGCTTGGTTCTCCTACTAATTTTGTTAGTCTCCTTGAAAAGATGGATATGGATAGAATAAGATACACTAATAATATTGATGATGGTGGGGAGATCAAAGCACCAATACCATGCAAGCTCCTAGCTATGAATGATGCACTAGAAAATAACTATGCTTGGCTTGTTCCTGAAAATTTGTTTGATGAGAGTAGCACGCCTAAGACTAATGAAAAGGAGATGCTAAAACTTATGTATCTAATATAATATGCCTGGTTGAGAAGAGCCCACACCCCGCTGTAGAAGTACCACCCTTTGATAATACTTGATACACACTTTCGCGCCTAGCTGAAAGGCGTTAAAAAGCGCTTATGGGAGACAACCCATGTTTTTACCTACAGTACTTTGTTTTTATTTTGTGTCTTGGAAGTTGTTTACTACTGTAGCAACCTCTCCTTATCTTAGTTTTGAGTTTTGTTGTGCCAAGTTAAGCCGTTGATAGAAAAGTAAGTACTAGATTTGGATTACTGCGCAGTTCCAGATTTCTTTGCTGTCACGAATCTGAGCCCACTGCCCTGCAGGAAGCTCAGAAAATTATGCCAATTTACGTGCATGATCCTCAGATATGTACGCAACTTTCATTCAATTTGAGCATTTTCATTTGAGCAAGTCTGGTGCCATTTTAAAATTCGTCAATACGAACTGTTCTGTTTTGACAGATTCTGCCTTTTATTTCGCATTGCCTCTTTCGCTATGTTGGATGAATTTCTTTGATCCACTAATGTCCAGTAGCATTATGCAATGTCCAGAAGTGTTAAGAATGATTGTGTCACCTCTGAATATGTCAATTTATATTGTGCACTAACCCTCTAATGAGTTGTTTCGAGTTTGGTGTGGAGGAAGTTTTCAAGGATCAAGAGAGGAGTATGATGCAACATGATCAAGGAGAGTGAAAGCTCTAAGCTTGGGGATGCACCCGGTGGTTCACCCCTGCATATATCAAGAAGACTCAAGCGTCTAAGCTTGGGGATGCCCAAGGCATCCCCTTCTTCATCAACAAATTATCGGGTTCCTCCCTGAAACTACATTTTTATTCGGCCACATCTTATGTGCTTTTTCTTGGAGCGTCGGTTTGTTTTTGTTTTTGTTTTGTTTGAATAAAATGGATCCTAGCATTCACTTTATGGGAGAGATACACGCTCCGCTGTAGCATATGGACAAATATGTCCTTGGTTTCTACTCATAGTATTCATGGCGAAGTTTCTCCTTCGTTAAATTGTTATATGGTTGGAATTGGAAAATGATACATGTAGTAATTGCTATAAATGTCTTGGGTAATGTGATACTTGGCAATTGTTGTGCTCATGTTTAAGCTCTTGCATCATATGCTTTGCACCCATTAATGAAGAAATACATAGAGCATGCTAAAATTTGGTTTGCATATTTGGTTTCTCTAAGGTCTAGATAATTTCTAGTATTGAGTTTGAACAACAAGGAAGACGGTGTAGAGTCTTATAATGCTTTCAATATGTCTTTTATGTGAGTTTTGCTGTACTGTTCATCCTTGTGTTTGTTTCAAATAAGCCTTGCTAGCCTAAACCTTGTATCGAGAGGGAATACTTCTCATGCATCCAAAATACTTGAGCCAACCACTATGCCATTTGTGTCCACCATACCTACCTACTACATGGTATTTTCCAGCCATTCCAAAGTAAATTGCTTGAGTGCTACCTTTAAAATTCCATCATTCACCTTTGCAATATATAGCTCATGGGACAAATAGCTTAAAAACTATTGTGGTATTGAATATGTAATTATGCACTTTATCTCTTATTAAGTTGCTTGTTGTGCGATAACCATGTTCTTGAGGGAACGCCATCAACTCATTGTTGAATTTCATGTGAGTTGCTATGCATGTTCGTCTTGTACGAAGTAAGGGCGATCTACACTGAGTTGAATGGTTTGAGCATGCATATTGTGAGAGAAGAACATTGGGCCGCTAACTAAAGCCATGATTCCATGGTGGAAGTTTCAGTTTTGGACAAACATCCTCAAATCTCTAATGAGAAAAGAATTAATTGTTGTCGAATGCTTAAAGCATTAAAAGAGGAGTCCATTATCCGTTGTCTATGTTGTCCCGGTATGGATGTCTAAGTTGAGAATAATCAAAAGCGAGAAATCCAAATGCGAGCTTTCTCCTTAGACCTTTGTACGGGCGGCATAGAGGTACCCCTTTGTGATACTTGGTTAAAGCATATGTATTGCGGTGATAATCCAGGTAGTCCAAGCTAATTAGGACAAGGTGCGAGCACTATTAGTACACTATGCATGAGGCTTGCAACTTATAAGATATAATTTACATGATGCATATGCTTTATTACTACCGTTGACAAAATTGTTTCATGTTTTCAAAATCAAAGCTCTAGCACAAATATAGCAATCGATGCTTTTCCTCTATGAGGACCATTCTTTTACTTTCAATGTTGAGTCAGTTCACCTATTTCTCTCCACCTCAAGAAGCAAACACTTGTGTGAACTGTGCATTGATTCTTACATACTTGCTTATTGCACTTATTATATTACTCTATGTTGACAATATCCATGAGATATACATGTTACAAGTTGAAAGCAACCGCTGAAACTTAATCTTCTTTGTGTTGCTTCAATACCTTTACTTTGAATTATTGCTTTATGAGTTAACTCTTATGCAAGACTTATTGATGCTTGTCTTGAAGTGCTATTCATGAAAAGTCTTTGCTTTATGATTCACTTGTTTACTCATGTCATACACATTGTTTTGATCGCTGCATTCACTACATATGCTTTACAAATAGTATGATCAAGTTTATGATGGCATGTCACTCCGGAAATTATCTTTGTTATCGTTTTACACTGCTCGGGACGAGCGAGAACTAAGCTTGGGGATGCTGATACGTCTCCAACGTATCGATAATTTCTTGTGTTCCATGCCACATTATTGATGTTATCTACATGTTTTATGCACACTTTATGTCATATTCGTGCATTTTACGGAACTAACCTATTAACAAGATGCCGAAGTGCCGATTCTTTGTTTTACTGCTGTTTTGGTTTCGAAATCCTAGTAAAGAAATATTCTCGGAATTGGACGAAATAAAAGCCCGGAGGCCTATTTTCTCACGAAGCTTCCGGAAGTCCGAAGGCAGAGACGAAGAGGGGCCACGGGGGGCCAAACCCTAGGCGGCGCGGCCCCCCCCTGGCCGCGCCGGCCTGTGGTGTGGGCCCCCGTGCCGCCTCTCGACTTGCCCTTCCGCCTACAAATAGCCTCCGTGACGAAACCCCCGGTACCGAGAGCCACGATACGGAAAACATTGCCGAGACGCCGTCGCCGCCGATCCCATCTCGGGGGATCCGGAGATCGCCTCCGGCACCTGCCGGAGAGGGGAATCATCTCCCGGAGGACTCTACACCGCCATGGTCGCCTCCGGAGTGATGAGTGAGTAGTCTACCCTGGACTATGGGTCCATAGCGGTAGCTAGATGGTTGTCTTCTCCCCATTGTGCTATCATTGTCGGATCTTGTGAGCTGCCTATCATGATCAAGATCATCTATATGTAATTCTATATGTTGCGTTTGTTGGGATCCGATGAATAGAGAATACTTGTTATGTTGATTATCAAAGTTATGCTTATGTGTTGTTTATGATCTTGCATGCTCTCCGTTATTAGTAGATGCTACTAGCCAAGTAGATGCTTTTAACTCCAAGAGGGAGTACTTATGCTCGATAGTGGGTTCATGCACTGCATTGACACTGGGACGAGTGATGAGAAAGTTCTAAGGTTGTGTTGTCTTGTTGCCACTAGGGATAAAACATTGATGCTATGTCTAAGGATGTAGTTGTTGATTACATTACGCACCATACTTAATGCAATTGTCTGTTGCTTTGCAACTTAATGCTTGGAGGGGTTCGGATGATAACTTTGAAGGTGGACTTTTTAGGCATAGATGCGGTTGGATGGCGGTCTATGTACTTTGTCGTAATGCCCAATTAAATCTCACTATACTCATCATGATATGTATGTGCATTGTCATGCTCTCTTTATTTGTCAATTGCCCAAGCTGTAATTTGTTCACCCAACATGCTGTTCGTCTTATGGGAGAGACACCTCTAGTGAGCTATGGACCCGGTCCAATTCTCTTTCTTGAAATACAATCTACTTGCAATACTTGTTTTCTACTTGTTTTCATCTCGCACAATACGTTAATCATCTTTCACACAATCGGTGAGTTAATACCTTTGTTCATTGAGCAAAGTACTTCGGTGAGATTGACAACGTTCACCATTTGCGCTGGAGTCTAAAGTCACTTTAGTTGTGTTGCATCAACCTTCAACGTCTGTCTCGGAGTCTCTGTGTTGCGCGCACAACCTTCAGCGTCTTCTATCAAGGCTTCAACGTGTTAGTACCATTGAAAATTTTGAAGATAGACACTTGGTAGACCTTGCGCCTACTTATGAAATTGCTGCTGCGCATTTAGTTCGCCTGTTGGAAACTAAATTTGTTAATCTTAATCCTATAATTCAACACATGTTTCTCACACTTGGTGATATGGAAGAAGGGGAAAAGAAAGATTTTGGTTTAGAAACCCTTCTTAGAGAATTTGGTGGTCTAGCAAGAGAAGCTAGAAAGGTCTTTGCTAAATTTAATATGCTTGGTTCTCATACTAATTTTTTTAGTCTCCTTGAAAAGATGGACATGGATAGAATAAGATACACCAATAATATGGATGATGGTGGGGAGATCAAAGCACCAATACCATGTAAACTCCTAGCTATGAATGATGCACTTGAAACTAACTATGCCTGGCTTGTTCCTGAAAATTTGTTTGACGAGAGTAGCACGCCTAAGACTAATGAAAAGGGAGATGCTAAAACTTATGTATCTAATATACTATGCCTGGTTGAGAAAGCTCCACATCCCGCTGTAGAAGTACCACCCTTCGATAATACTTGATACACATTTTCTGCGCCTAGCTGAAAGGCGTTAAAGAAAAGCGCTTATGGGAGACAACCCATGTTTTTACCTACAATACTTTATTTTTATTTTGTGTCTTGGAAGTTGTTTACTACTGTAGCAACCTCTCCTTATCTTAGTTTAGTGTTTTGTTGTGCCAAGTAAAGTCGTTGATAGAAAAGTTCATACTAGATTTGGATTACTGCGCAGAAACAGATTTCTTTGCTGTCACGAATCTGGGCAAAATTTTCTGTAGGTAACTCAGAAAATTATGCCAATTTACGTGAGTGATCCTCAGATATGTACGCAACTTTCATTCAATTTGGGCATTTTCATTTGAGCAAGTCTGGTGCCATTTTAAAATTCGTCAATACGAACTGTTCTGTTTTGACAGATTCTGCCTTTTATTTCGCATTGCCTCTTTTGCTATGTTGGATGAATTTCTTTGATCCATTAATATCCAGTAGCTTTATGCAATGTCCAGAAGTGTTAAGAATGATTATGTCACCTCTGAAAATGTTAATTTTTATTATGCACTAACCCTCTAATGAGTTGTTTCGAGTTTGGCGTGGAGGAAGTTTTCAAGGATCAAGAGAGGAGTATGATGCAACATGATCAAGGAGAGTGAAAGCTCTAAGCTTGGGGATGCCCCGGTGGTTCACCCCTGCATATTCTAAGAAGACTCAAGCGTCTAAGCTTGGGGATGCCCAAGGCATCCCCTTCTTCATCGACAACATTATCAGGTTCCTCCCCTGAAACTATATTTTTATTCCATCACATTTTATGTGCTTTGCTTGGAGCGTCGGTTTGTTTTTGTTTTTTGTTTTGTTTGAATAAAATGGATCCTAGCATTCTCTTTATGGGAGAGAGACACGCTCCGCTGTAGCATATGGACAAGTATGTCCTTAGTTTCTACTCATAGTATTCATGGCGAAGTTTCTTCTTCGTTAAATTGTTATATGGTTGGAATTGGAAAATGATACATGTAGTAATTGCTATAAATGTCTTGGGTAATGTGATACTTGGCAATTGTTGTGCTCATGTTTAAGCTCTTGCATCATATGCTTTGCACCCATTAATGAAGAAATACATAGAGCATGCTAAAATTTGGTTTGCATATTTGGTCTCTCTAAGGTCTAGATAATTTCTAATATTGAGTTTGAACAACAAGGAAGACGGTGTAGAGTCTTATAATGTTTACAATATGTCTTTTATGTGAGTTTTGCTGCACCGGTTCATCCTTGTGTTTGTTTCAAATAAGCCTTGCTAGCCTAAACCTTGTATCGAGAGGGATTACTTCTCATGCATCCAAAATACTTGAGCCAACCACTATGCCATTTGTGTCCACCATACCTACCTACTACATGGTATTTTCCGCCATTCCAAAGTAAATTGCTTGAGTGCTACCTTTAAAATTCCATCATTCACCTTTACAATATATAGCTCATGGGACAAATAGCTTAAAAACTATTGTGGTATTGAATATGTACTTATGCACTTTATCTCTTATTAAGTTGCTTGTTGTGCGATAACCATGTTCACTGGGGACGCCATCAATTACTCTTTGTTGAATTTCATGTGAGTTGTTATGCATGTTCGTCTTGTCTGAAGTAAGAGCGATCTACCACCTTATGGTTAAGCATGCATATTGTTAGAGAAGAACATTGGGCCGCTAACTAAAGCCATGATCCATGGTGGAAGTTTCGATTTTGGACATATATCCTCAATCTCAAATGAGAAAATTATTAATTGTTGTTACATGCTTATGCATAAAAGAGGAGTCGATTATCTCGTTGTCTATGTTGTCCCGGTATGGATGTCTAAGTTGAGAATAATCAATAGCGAGAAATCCAATGCGAGCTTTCTCCTTAGACCTTTGTACGAGCGGCATAGAGGTACCCCATTGTGACACTTGGTTAAAACATGTGCATTGTGATGATCCGGTAGTCCAAGCTAATTAGGACAAGGTGCGGACACTATTAGTATAATATGCATGAGGCTTGCAACTTGTAAGATATAATTTACATGATACATATGCTTTATTACTACCGTTGACAAAATTGTTTCATGTTTTTAAAATCAAAGCTCTAGCACAAATATAGCAATCGATGCTTTTCCTCTATAAGGACCATTCTTTTATTTTTATTGTTGAGTCAGTTCACCTATTTCTCTCCACCTCAAGAAGCAAACACTTGTGTGAACTGTGCATTGATTCCTACATACTTGCTTATTGCACTTATTATATTACTTTATGTTGACAATATCCATGAGATATACATGTTACAAGTTGAAAGCAACCGCTGAAACTTAATCTTATTTTGTGTTGCTTCAATACCTTTACTTTGAATTATTGCTTTATGAGTTAACTCTTATGCAAGACTTATTGATGCTTTTCTTGAAGTGCTATTCATGAAAAGTCTTTGCTATATGATTCACTTGTTTACTCATGTCATATACATTGTTTTGATCGCTGCATTCACTACATATGCTTTACAAATAGTATGATCAAGATTATGATGGCATGTCACTCCAGAAATTATATGTGTTATCGTTTTACCTGCTCGGGACGAGCGAGAACTAAGCTTAGGGATGCTGATACGTCTCCAACGTATCGATAATTTCTTATGTTCCATGCCACATTATTGATGTTATCTACATGTTTTATGCACACTTTATGTCATATTCGTGCATTTTTCGGAACTAACCTATTAACAAGATGCCGAAGTGCCGGTTCTTTGTTTTACTGCTGTTTTTGGTTTCGAAATCCTAGTAACGAAATATTCTCGGAATTGGACGAAATCAACGCCCAGGGTCCTATTTTGCCACGAAGCTTCCAGAAGTCCGAAGAGGAGACGAAGTGGGGCCACGAGGTGGCCACACCCTAGGGCGGCGCCCCCCCCCTTGGCCGCGCGGCCCTGTGGTGTGGGGCCCTCGTGCCGCCTCTTGACCTGCCCTTCCGCCTACAAATACCCTCCGTCGCGAAACCCCCAGTACCGAGAGCCACGATACGAAAACCTTACTGAGACGCCGCCGCCGCCGATCCCATCTCGGGGGATCCAGGAGATCGCCTCCGGCACCCTGCCGGAGAGGGGATTCATCTCCCGGAGGACTCTACGCCGTCATGGTCGCCTCCGGAGTGATGTGTGAGTAGTCTACCCCTGGACTATGGGTCCATAGCAGTAGCTAGATGGTTGTCTTCTCCCCATTGTGCTTCATTGTCGGATCTTGTGAGCTGCCTAACATGATCAAGATCATCTATCTGTAATTCTATATGTTGCGTTTGTTGGGATCCGATGAATAGAGAATACTTGTTATGTTAATTATCAAAGTTATATCTATGTGTTGTTTATGATCTTGCATGCTCTCCGTTACTAGTAGATGCTCTGGCCAAGTAGATGCTTGTAACTCCAAGAGGGAGTATTTATGCTCGATAGTGGGTTCATGCCTGCATTGACACCGGGGACAGTGACAGAAAGTTCTAAGGTTGTGTTGTGCTGTTGCCACTAGGGATAAAACATTGATGCGATGTATAAGGATGTAGTTGTTGATTACATTACGCACCATACTTAATGCAATTGTCGTTGCTTTGCAACTTAATACTGGAGGGGCTTCGGATGATAACCTGAAGGTGGACTTTTTAGGCATAGATGCAGTTGGATGGCGGTCTATGTACTTTGTCGTAATGCCCAATTAAATCTCACTATACTCATCATGATATGTATGTGCATGATCATGCCCTCTTTATTTGTCAATTGCCCAACTATAATTTGTTCACCCAACATGTTGTTTATCTTATGGGAGAGACACCTCTAGTGAACTGTGGACCCCGGTCCAATTCTCTTTACTGAAATACAATCTACAACAATATTGTTCTACTGTTTTCTGCAAACAATCATCTTCCACACAATACGGTTAATCCTTTGTTACAGCAAGCCGGTGAGATTGACAACCTCACTGTTTCGTTGGGGCAAAGTACTTTGGTTGTGTTGTGCAGGTTCCACGTTGGCGCCGGAATCTCTGGTGTTGCGCCACACTACATCCCGCCGCCATCAACCTTCAACGTGCTTCTTGGCTTCTACTGGTTCGATAACCTTGGTTTCATACTGAGGGAAAACTTGCCGCTGTACGCATCACACCTTCCTCTTGGGGTTCCCAACGGACGCGTGTTGTACGCGTATCAAGGAGAAGAAAATTGTGGGCTTGGTTGCCCAAGGGAGAAAAAATCTCTGCATCGCACGAACTTTAAAGCACCCAAAAATTTGTATGCAGAGGAGCGGTCGATTCGGCCGTTTTTAGCGATGCAGCCTCGTCTCGCGCTCGCAGGAGGCAAACTGCGCCGCCGTGATGCGAGGGAGAGATGGAGGGAGCCCGCGCACCAGGGAAAATACGGCGGGAGAAATTTGATCACCTCCCACCGATACTCCCCCCCCCTATTTACACTGCCTCGCCTCACCGCACAAAGGCGCGCCACCATTTTTCCCCTTTCGAGCTCTTTGTCCATAGCTACTCACCGGCGACCACGGTTACGGACGGGCTCATTTGCACATGGTGGACCTCTACTGCGGCTGATCTTCCTCCTGTGCCTGGCCAAGAGGTCGTTTTCTTCCTCCGTCGGATCCGACTGCTAGATCACTGTGAGTACCTCCCAACTCTGGCTTAGATCTAAACCAAAGTTGGTGCTGTGTGTAGGGATAGAGAGTTCTTTGTTCGATCTACCTGTTTTGCTTACTTGGTGCTTCGATCTGTAAGACGTAAAGTAGTATACCTTTGTTTCTTGCTTCGATCTGCACTTTTAGTGTACTTTTGATATGTTTTATGCTTTGATCTGGGCTTGCTACGATCTATAAGATTAGAGTAGCTTTGCACATGAGTGAGTTCTTGCTTCGATGTATAAACGTAGAGTAGTTATGCTTAGTTCTTGCTTGGATCTGTAAGATTCAAGTGCCCGTCATTTCGTCGAACACCTGTGTATGCGTTCTTCTAAGCCAAGTCATCCATGTATAAGTGCGATAGTTGGTACGAGTACTGGTTCTATGATGTCTACAACTATTCCTTGTACTAGCTATGCACTTATACATGTGAGCAGACATAGAAGATTATTAATGTGTATGATCAATCTACGTGTGGATAATGTGTTTGGAATTTCACTTTGCTACCATGCTTGTACTTATACATTGATGCTTGTTACCATGCTTGCTTGCTTCCCATTCTTGCTTAACCTTCTCCTGACATCTTCTATGTGTGAAAGATTTAGCTTGCTTACCATTGTTCTTGTACTTTGATACTTTGATTGTCTGTATAGGATGCACCCCCCGTTGATCAGTCTCCCAAGTTTGTGTTGCATGTTGTACATCTCGGTGCGTGATAAGTACTGCCCTATCAAGAAGAGGCCCAACATGATATGGCATGCTGCTCTGTCCACCTTCATGTTGAACAGGGTGTGCGAGTTGGTCACGGAAGAGAAGGCCGGAGTGTCGTTGTTCCGTGACCTGAAAGCGATTTCTGCGGCTATTCTGAAGTACACTGGCCGTGAGGTTTGTGTCGCTCAAGTCTACGACCATATGAGGCACTAGAGAGCAAGGTGGGTTCATGTATGCAAGCTTAAGAAGATGGAGGGTGCGTTGGATGGAGAAGACATCAACTATCATGATGGACGACGATGCATACTTTGCCTACACTAAGGTTAGCGCATTGCAACTTCTCTTGCACTTCATTCAGTAAGTTAAATATGATGAATGTTGTTAGCTTGCACATGAGGAAGAACTAAGTAACATCATCATCGTAGAATCACCCTAGGGACATGGAGCTCCTGTACAAACCCATAGAGAACTATGCTCAAATGAAGAGGATCTACACCGGCCGGTCACTCCAGCCACGGTCCACCGTGATCTGAGTCACCTCATGGATTAGAAGGCACAGGCGACTAAGTATCTGATAATGACCCCTGGTGCCAAGATCGACGGGTTCAACGCCATTGGATGCTTGTTGTCTTGGTCTTCTGCTGCTAATGATGAACACCGTATCCATGATGTACATTTTCGGAGTATTTAGGGTTGATCTACACTAATGACATGTCCGTCTATTTTGCGAGATGGTGTTTACTTAACCCCTGGGTTGATGAACTTAAGTTGCATCATGAGCTGCCGCTCGTGCCCTCGTGGTGTAACTTCACTGCTAGAACTAATATTTGTATGCTAGCCTTGCTAATTATGTGATCTATGTGATCTATAGTTGTTGTCATGTTATTTTCTATTCATGGAACACCTTGTGGGCATCTTCAATGAACTAGGTAAGCTCAGCAAGGAGTCTAGGAGGTGATCGTATTCCGCACGCTGAACTAACCAAACAGCCAGTATATATGCTCAAACGCGATTTGTGGGCAACTGAATACCGAGGACTTTGCTTCCAATTGATGCGTAATAGAAATTGTTGGCAACCAAACAACTTACAGAATGCGGATTAGGATTTACATTTAACTAGACAACATCCACGAAGCAGCAAAAAGTTATGAGCGACAAATCAGGTCCTGAATGCTGCGCGGCGTGATAAACCCCCACGTGGTCCGGACCGACACGTGCTACACGTACTCTTCCCTGGTGTTTGCCCCCACGTGCTACACGTACGGTACGAGCGTAGCACGTTTGTACAACTTCCCCAGGGATGTACACTGCTGATCTCATCTTCCAATCTCAATTAAGGAGAGCCAGCCCGCGATGCCTATCCACCACGTCCAGACGCTGCGTTTCGACCATTTACTTGGTCGTTATCTGAAGGGCAGGTAGACAGGCGAAGAATTAAGCGCGTTCGCGACTTCAGGGAGTATGATGGTTCGGAATCGGAAGACCTCAACTTAGCAGAGCACGTTTCAGGAAACAATACCAAGGGATTACAAAAACCGACGGTCAAAGTTTATATTCGGAAAAATATTCCATCCGAACACTACCGAGAACTTTCGAATAATTCGATTAACAAGTGTTCAGAAAACGTAAATGTATCATCCATGTTCGAGCCACAAAACAGCAAAATAGTACAGACAAACGGAGTAGACCGCTAAAAGGTCAGAAACGACTCTGTCACCAGCTAGCAAGACTTTGCTCCGTAAAATAGTTCAGAACTTTGTGTTTTTCGTATTGAACTGTATCGACCTAGTTTCTCAAAAGGTGATCGGATGGACAAAAGTACAACCCACCCAATCTCCGAAATGCGCCTCCCTCCTGTTGCTCATGTCATGGCACAAAGGTAGAGGATACAAGTACATTTCATACATGTCCTGAACAAGACGCTAGTAAATCCTAAATCTTAGAAACAACCACTGTGTACAGCACATATCCTAATTGGCTGCTCTCTGAAACACGGATACACCATGGCACTAGATGGTAGTGCCGGCACGCAAAAGAGCAAGGTAGAGAGAGGTGAACAGAACAACAAGATGCACTGATTTCCGGATTATGGTCTCTTCATCCATGCTTGCTTTCACATTTTGCTTTTAACTTGAGGAAAGCAAAATCTTTGTCATTTTCAAACAAAGCTCTTTTCTTCAGAGACCCCAAGCGTGATATCCAGTACAGAAGTACATGAAACACACTATTGAGGCCTCTGGCGCCGAGCGCTGTCACGCTGCCTTTTGGAAGATTGTGGTGCTGAAGGCCCTGGTACAGTTTTGCTGGGTAGACTATATCTACCACCATCACTCGGGGGCAGAATATTCTCCGGAGAAAGATACTCGGCAAGTGGTGCGACTCTGTCCGTTAGCAATGACGTAAGGAAATCATTAGGACGAATATAACCACCACCTCTCCTTTCTGCTGGCCTCGAATCAAAAGCACCGGTGTTACATTGAACCATAGCAGGCAAGCCATCATATGTCAAGATACATGCAATGGCATACATCGTTGCTCCAAGAGCAGGTGGGAGAACATCCTGCGGGTGTTGGACCTGTAGAAAACATGCTTTCATCAGGTGCAAGATAGAGAAAATTATAGCGCATTGGCAGCAGATTAAAATGGAAAATGCAGTTACATGGTAAATGATTCTTACTTTGAAAAGTATAGCAGATACTAGACGTTCTCTTAGGCAGTACATTTGAGCAACATCAAGAGCTGTCGCATGAAATCTGAGCCAGCGGTCAACAACAACTGAAACAGTGTTATCAGGAGAAGACATAATCACTTCATCCCCACTGGAACCTTCCTCTTCATCATTATCACCATCAGGTGGAGCAACAGCCATTTCGGAAGCAAGCAGAAGTAGTGGATATGACCCAACGACAGAACATTTCTTTATAGACAACGTCCCACCATCACCTCGAGTAATTTCATCATATATGACTAGCGGATATCCAGAAGATTTATTTAATGACAAGTTATAGTTTGCAGAAGACGGATGCAATCGAACTTTGGCACCACTTGCTGTTTCCACAACTGTACTCCTGGCATTTTTGCAAGGAGGAAGCAGCTTTCCAACCATGGGGTAAGCGCCAGCCATAAGGACTGCGCTAATGATACCTAACATAGTTGCAAGGTAGTAAGTTCAAGAGAATAGTTTAAATTAAAACATAACAAGGCTTTTTTTACTGCCAAGATTGAAAAATAACTTATAAACCTACACACATTGAAAGTAGCTTTATAGGTAATGAATGCAAAATTCTCTTATTCCAGCTACACTTGTTACCATGAGTTTCCAAGTTGTAACTAGTACAAGGATCTACTCCTATGTTTGGACACCACTAAAGTAACTACTGCAAGATTTTAATTCTTCAAACCAACATACGCAGTTTTCTATCTACAGAAAAACCTATGCGTAAGTGACAAATCTAATGACATACTGCTTATAGAATTAAACATTGTTCACATCTGAAAGTGTGAAATAGAAAGAAAGCAACCGCAGCATATTACAGTGTTTCAGAATTTGTTTTCATACAAACTTACGTACCTGAAGCTTTAGCATTTAAGTTGCAGGCAGATGCTTCAGCAGGAAGAAATCCTCTTTGAGCTAGTTCATTCTGAAGCTGTTTTCGCATACTTGACAACATAGTCATGGTGTTTGAATTGACAAAATATTGTGAACAAAACAAAGCTTTTTGGCCCGTGTCTTTAGCACATCTCCAACAATCAAATGCTGCCACAACAGCAAGCTGGTCGCTAAATCCACCATATAATGAAGCAAGCTCGATTTTGGCTGCATCGGCTCTTTTTCTCTGATCTGGATCGACTGGAAGGACGAAAGGATCTCTATAATCTACTGCACATGCCAATGTCAATGCAGGATCAAGGCAGTTCATCAATATAGCAAACAGGAGCATCTTGCTTGTGGATGGATGAACCGGAAGAGAACCTAACTTTTCACCCAAATCTGTCAACTGTTCATCTTGTGTTAAAGCACCAAGATCCTGAAGCACAGTAATAGCATTTTTTACAGTCTCAGAAACTGGAGGATCCAAGGTCTTCTTTAGAAAGTCTGCTATTCTGCAGTTTGGATCAAGCAGTTTGACCTGCACCACAAAGACACATCGAACAGCTATCAGTAATAACATGATAAACTCGTTGGACCAAGCATTTGACTTGCGCCACAACTATTAAAGCATAAGGTACCTACCAGTACAAAATGATAATATTATTGCAGCCAAGTGAAACATTGAGGAGCATCAGCTTTTTCAGACATTAGGTACAACAAAAGTATAAGCTAGGCATATACCTGCAAACATAGTTCTTCAATTGGCATCCTATTAATTTCAGGAGTTTGGTATTCTTGCAGTGAAGCTGCTCGCAATCTAGAGTAAAGATGGTAGCAAGTTCCTGGCTGACAACGACCAGCACGCCCTTCACGCTGCCTTGCACTAGCTCGAGAAACCCAGGAAGTTTGAAGCGTGGACACACTATTATACGGATCATAACTTTTCTCTTTCATTCTTCCACTATCTATGACAAATACAACATCATCAATTGTTACTGCAGTCTCCGCTATGTTCGTTGAGAGAATAATTTTACGAACCCCAGCAGGTGGACGTTGGAAAACCTTTCTCTGCTCTGAAGATGGGATCATGGAATGGAGAGACAGCACATGGAATTTTGATGAATCCTGAAAGATGGAAGAAGCAAGTAACCTCTCTCTTGTTTTATTTATAGCTTCCCAACCAGGAAGGAAGATCAATACAGCTCCTTCACTTGAATCAGCACATAACTTTTTAAGCAAGCGTTCTATCAGCACAGTATCTATGTGCTCTGGATTGATAGTTGCTAAGTATTTATTAAGAAGATCATTCTCTTCAGGTGATTTTGCTGGAGTACAATCCATGTGTTTTTTTATTACTTCATAAACCTCTTTCTGATTCTCTTGCTGAGACCAATCTAATGCAGATTTTCCATCGTGATCACGTGCAGAACAATCCACACCAAATGATAGAAGCATGCAGACATCCCCAAGTTGACCTTTTCCAGCAAAAACCATCAAAGGTGTCACACCAGTTTCTGAATGTGAGTAGTTGAAGACTTCTGGGTTCTGCTCTACAGAAATAAGCTCAATGAGAGGATCAAATTCATCATTGACCAAAGCCATACTAATTACTTCATCCAGTGAGCTTTTGTACTCATCGGTTAACACAGTCTTCAGCTCCAGATCATCTGATGCGGGATGAAGATGATTATCATCTACAGATTGCAGAATAGAAAGCACATCCTCCAAATAGAAAGTTTTAACCTGTGGAAAATGCAGTTGTCAACAAAGCTTTAAGCTAAAAATCCAAGAGCCCCAGTCATAGAATGTAAATGTAGTGTTACTAACAGGGTAGGTATGGCCAGGGACTTCAATAACCGGGCATCCGTTGAAATACTGAGAAAAACGGTCAGCGTTGATTGTTGCACTCATGAGCACCTGTTAATTGCATCAGTGAATACTCTTGTAACCGGATGAAAAACACGCTCACTTGAGCTATGGCAATGGAATGTCATCCTAAGAACCAAGAGATGGATTTACAATACCAATACAAAAGGCACGAGCTAAGCTGTACAATTTTTATTTCAGCCATTCGCAGTGTCTCATCCAAATCCATGATTTGTCAACAATGGTTGACAAATATTAGTTCATCCATCGATCACTGCTACACTTATAGCCCCTTAATTATACTTATTGTCTTCATTATGTATACGCTAGAGTTGATCTTTTCTTGGTCAAATAATTTTCTTACATGCTATTTTTTGTCAAGTATAAAAATAATTAGTTTTTCATCAGCAACTAACATGATATTCTTTTATTAATAATTTTTTCATATTATTACTCTTAAGGTGTTATATGAAAGTTTCATCTATTATTTTTACTACTCCATTTATGTTAGTCAAGACATGTCTTGCACATGCAAAAAATGCATGTCCAGTCTTTACGCAATAGTTGAGTAGCATAAAATAGTCTTGAGTAGGCCCTGACTACTTATGAGCATAATAAATTACAAAAGAGATACTTCTTACTATATGAAGATGCGGATACATCGGCAGCAAATCTCTGCATATAATTATTTGAAAAATATATTAGTGGATTACACATGCAATTTAAGTAATATGTGCACAACTTTATTTGTAGCAATACCTCAGGATAGCTAACATGAAATCGGAATACCTATCCCTTTCATGGATTTCATCCTGAAGAGAAAATGAATATTTTTTAGCCAAAGAAAAAATGAATATTAACTCATATAGAAATATAGGACAACATAAAGCCCAACAAAAAATACACTGCCAGCATACGCTACCCAGAACAAATCCAGTAAAGTACTAATCTAATGAAAAGGCCAAGCACATTATGCACACAAGCTGCAGTTTTGCTGGCAACGATGTTGTAGGTTCTACATGAACAAGGAAGTATGATTTTTACAGATATTTTTAAAAGGCAGACACTGGTCAGATTATATGTGAAGCTCATAAACAAGTTCTTTCATGGCTAGTTTACGATGAACTTGCCTCACTCTAATTATGAGGATCTACACACTTTCTTTTCAATAATAATACCATAAAGATGTTCATGTGTGGTATATGTTGGAAAATGGTGTAAAAACTGTACAAAGCAAATATCTTATTTGAAATGGAAGTAACAAAAGTTTTGGTAAAAAAAACTTTTGTCACTGCTACTACCCCTGCACTATGTCTTCACAAAACTCTAGGTACTACATAGAAAGCGTTTATGTTAAATGCAGTTAAGCAAATTGTAAGACCAATACAATGCAGTTTCGTGATATGAAATAACATGTTGCATCTAGATGCAAAAAACATTTATTGGTCCTGGTTAGAATACCAAGTTTCACAAAGTTAGATGCGGGTTGGCTAACTATTCGTCTCATCCTCTTGTAAATAAGTATGTACACACTCTTTTCAGTATTACCACATAAGGAAAGTATGCCATAACTCAAAAGGAAATGGTATGTAACAAGGTATTTCGAAGTTTACCACAATGATGTGTGTTATCTCCATAATTGGATCATCAAATGAGTGTGTCACATTTTGTGCTGTTTGAACGTTAGTTACTCTGCCTATCAACAGCCTCAAAAGAACACCATTAGTACAGAACATGATTGACGAATTCTTCCCTCCTTTTGACTCCAAACGTATCTATAATCAAATAATGAACAACATAATAAGAATAACATGGATGGAAAATTTACAGCTCCTAGAAAGATAGTCGAACTCCAACTAGGTGTTGAACGGAAAGAAAATGATGTTCACAAAAAGTCCCACTGTTCAATAAGGGGACGGGAGCTTATATATAGGGTGACCAACTTTGTAACTTCGCAGTTTGACCAACAAATGGCCAAGCAAAACATGCATGTGATCATCACACACACTAAGCAATCTAAATTTAATTTTAGAATGAACTTCTACATTATCATAATTGACATAATATTGTTACTGTAACTTTAATTGATTGTACTGCAGTGTAAACAAATGATGAAAGTTTAATATCATAGGCAATTTAAAATCAAACAGACAACTGCTTTGAAATGGCTAGGGTTAAGGCAATTAAATCTACGAATGTATCAGTGAATTCTAGAGAATTGTATACCTTGTACCCAACTGTGTTACCAACAGCCTCTCCTCTTTCAGCAGATATTCGTTCGGCAACTGCATCGGACACAGAACACAGAACAGCTTACATTGAGCCAATGGATAAACACTAAATTTGAAAAGCAATGGCCAATGACATAACGAAATTACTACAAATACCTGAAGTAGCTGATATCCGTCGCGGCTGAGTACATATGATCTTACATGATTCACCCTTGCCCCACACATAATCCAAGATATATTGAGGAACCTAAGTACAAACAGCATGATAAGTGAGAAACAAATGAAAGTATTACACCCACCAGTCATAATCAAGCAAGGCTGTTCTCGTCATTTCATATGCAGTTATGCACAAGAACAGAAAACTATGCATCAGTTGAATTTTAATTGAATCAACCTGTTAGAATAAAGATATTATTATATGAATAAAAACCAAGTAAAGTGCAGAAAGATGTGAAGATAGTATCTATAACATGTCAGCTCAGACTGAATATGTTATCTACGATCTAAAGCCTGCTGTATTAATTTGCAGCCCACGGACTAGCATAGAAATGTTTTCTACTGATTATAAGAAAAATGGACGCATCATTTGAGTGGCATAAGACCATTCATCTCTTCATAAGAGCTACACATATCTAAAACATAAGATATTCCATATTTGCTGAAGCACATACAGTGTATATTGTTCATACGAGCATATAACAACAGTGAAAAAACAGTCAATGGGTTAGGCCAACAGACCAAGAATAATAGGCAGAACTTCTATAACAAATGCAGGAAGGGATCAGAACAACCGGCACCTGGGTAGTTTTACCGCAGCCTGTTTCTCCAGAAATAAGAACCACCTGGTAGAAAATACAAGAGGATCACATTGCCATCAGTTGATGCCAACAAAAATATTCCCTTAGCAAAGCTAGCAAATGTTAAAGCATATGAATAGATCAAAATAAAAAAAGCTAGTGTCAGGAAAATAATTGAAACAGATGCCCATCATTTTTGTGCCAGTCATCCTATAATTAATTGAAGCTGTGGTACAGAAAGCACTAGCACATTATCAGTAACTCTGGATTATAAGGATCTGAATTCCAGATAACTTAATATTAAACCTCCCCATGATGGGAAATGACATAACCAGCATCGACTTGATCCATGCATCACACTAAAGCTAGTGTGGAGCAACCTAATTTCCAAGTTGACTTACCTCTTTCAATAGTTCTGGAATACTGCATATTTAAATGCGATCAAGCTTCGGCACAATGAACATTACCTGGTGGTTTTCCAGAGTAGAACAAATGTGATCCTTGAAGGATGATATCGGAAGTTTGGATCTGTCTTCAGCGATCTGTACACATGTGTACAAACTCTCAGCACCCACTTAAAGATACTACATATGGCAGGTATAAAAGGTGGGAACTCTGGGATTGGCCCCAAAAAAAAGGTGTTAAAAGAAAGATATCAAGCCAGAATATACAACCTTCCTCAGCTGTCCACTTGTGTTAGATGTAAGCATCTCAACCTTCTTTGCTATATCACGTCCGCTCATAGTTGGCCTGCGAAAGGCACCATCTCTTTTCCATGGAATTCTTGCAGCCTTCTTGCCAGATTTCTTGACGGCATCACCATTTAATTCAGCTTCATCAGGAGGATAATGCGTAAATAAATCAAGCAAAACCTGTGTTGCTTCTTTAGAAAATCCAAGTCTGCTAGGGCCTTCTGCAGGCTCCTGTGTGGATTTATTATTTTTACGTTGGTATTTGTAAATCCCAAGGCGTCGAGCATCCCCATTCCTACAGATAATGAATAGAATTCAGAACAAACACCGAATAAAAAGTTGCTACTACAAATATAGGTCAGCATGATGGTTGATTAGGAAGAGAAGATGGACCAAACATAGCTCTAGCTTAGCAAATCCGTTATAGTTAAAAGTTACTCACCCGGTACTTTTCGTTTTCAAGCCCATCTTTCTACACATTTGATGGATTGCGCCACGCTCTGCCTTGGATAGACTAGCATCGAATTTGTACACTGCACATTTAGAAATTGTAGATATTAATTTTCTCTGCTGAAAGTAAAACACAGAAAAGAATATTATGCATGCTTCAATAGAAGAAAACAGAAGAGACCAGTCATAAAGGCGGCATTATAGATAATACAATAAGATCATGAAGACAATACCAATAAGGCTTCTGCAACTACCTTATGAAAGCGCAACGACGATTAATTATCTATACCACCCGCTAATATAAGGCCCTGCTACCCTGTTAGGCACTTCTATTTACCAGTCCAGTGGACATAGAGTTCTTTAACAGCAGCCTGTGAAGTTGCAAATCAACCAAAAAAAGCACTTCCAATTTAACTGAAATGATGTCACTGCATAGCCCATGAAAGGCTAAACAGAAACAGTAGAACTGGTATTCATGCAAATAGCATGTGCGGACAATACATAACACTGACTGAACATTCACCTTCGTTAGTAATCAATAACCACAACTAAGGATAGGCATTATATAAGCTGTAGATGATAAAAGTCTATCTTATTGTATAAGCAGGAATCAGCAGTGAAGCTAGCAAGAAATGTGGCATTGGTCATCGGCAGTACACCACAGGCCTAGCTAAATAAGTGAAAGCCACGGATCGGCAACAGAGAAGGACTAGTAACCAAAGTACGGGTGGTATCGGGGATGGGTTTGAGATACTATGATAAAAAAAATGAGCATGGGCCTCAACCCTAAGCTGGAACGTTTGAAACCCTAGCTCTCACCGACCCCGAAGGTTCCATGCCCGCAACGGAACCCCTCGCTCCCGCTCCTCGGAATCGCACCGAAATCATGAGACCGCGCGCGCTAGGAAATGCGAAAATAATTGGGAACACCCGATGTGAAAACAAGGCAGACGGCGCGAACCCTCTTCGCCGGAGGCCCGGAACTTCCTGAGCACTGCCCTGAAGCGCATCATCTTCTCCTCCGGCACGGGGGCGAGTGGAGGATTGCGGCCGCCCCCGGCTCCTCCGTCGTTGGGCTTCTTCCGCCCCATCCCGCGCTCCTCCCCGTCGCGGAGCGGTGGCTGCGTTCGTGGCGGCGCGGGGCGGGGCGGCCGGCTCGGGTCTCGCTTCGGCGGTTCCCCGCTGCGGTCGCTTTGGTGATGGGGGACCGAGGGGAAACCTAGGGTGTGGCGGTGGCGGTGGGGAGGAGCGGCCGGCGGAGAGACAAGTTTGGGTGGACCGGTGTGGCTGGTATACGGGCTATGGTTAGTCGGTGAGAAACGGGCCGTGGACCGTGGTGGGTAGAGGTGTAACGGGCCACGTGGTGGGTTGTTCAAAGGCTTTCATGCGGGCCACTGCCACGGCTTCACGTCAGAGGAGAAGGCCTGAGGGGACCTAAGGCATCTCTCTAGTGGGCCGATTTGGACACCTAAAATATCCGCGGCGTCCGTTACCGTCGTTCTGCGGACGCGAAAATAATCATGCGACCCGACGTATATTGGTCATGGGCCATTTTTTTTGAAATATCGAAAAATATGAGAAACAAGTAGATAGCATGAACATATGGCCATCACATTGGCTCAAATTGAGGTCTTACATAATTTCATCACATTGTGCACAAGGCCAAAAGGTGCCCAAACATGGCCACAATATCAAATCAAACATAGTCCAAAAAGAAGCCATGGTGGTTGACAATAGCGCCGCAGATTAGGTGTCTCGCACGCGAATTTCGGCGCGCTTCTTCATGAACCAGGCCCTGCTGTCATCGTTCGTGTTGCTCAAGTCGGCCAGCATGATGTCCTCTGCCCGGATCTTGGCCTCGGCGTCCATCCTTTTGGCCTCGGGGTCACACAGTTTGGCATTGGCGTCTGCCTTTTTGGCCTCGATGTCCATCCTTTGGACCTCAGTGATCTCTTTGGTGAGGTTGAGGTAGATGGTAGCTGCGGACTCTTTTTCCATACGCTTCTTCTCGACTCTTTTGTCCAGGGCGGCTTGAGAGTCCGCCATGATCTTCTCCAAGGTCTAGCTCAACGCAAGAGTTGATGCCTCCCGGGCTAGATCGGTCTTGGTAGACTTATGGCTCCGGGGACGAGGTGGAAGGGCTTTCTGCCCAGGATCGTCGACGACAATCGTTGTTGTCTCACTCTTGACAGCTTCATGGTAGGCCGCATAACCAACCCTCCACTTTGCCGCGTCCTTCAGCTTCTCCCAGCAATGGACCATATAGAAGTCCTTCTTATGTGTTGCCTTGAACTTCTACAAGACCTTGGATACCTGCAATTGGTAAAAGTCCGGATCATGGTTTGCTAATGCTAAGTACATAGATGGAACAATGATGCTCGTTTCTTTACTACTCCAAGCACGCCCGTGCCGCTCTGGGGGTGGGAAACAACATGATCAACGGCGGCGCAGAACTTGGCGGTCTCTTGTTTGATGTAGTTCCATCTTTTTCTAATGGACTCTTCCGTGCGATCGCTTTTCATCGCGTAGGGCGTGTGACGCTTTCTCTCTTCGTACTATTGGACCACCTTGGCCCAGTTGACCTTGCACTTTTGTTGCGCATCATTTATGCAGTCATGGTTGGTCGCGAGCCACGCGCACAAGTCGTCGTTGAAGCCGCTAGTCATGTGGCTCTCCCCCTTCTTCTTGCCACCATCATCCCTGGTCAGGCCCTGTTGGCGCCCTCATCGGCATCGACGCGGACGGTTGTTGCCTGCGTGGGCTGGGTGGAAAACAGTCGTTCGCCATCGATGTCCACCCCATCGTGCGTCTGTGGCCACTGATCCTACGTCCATGTTCCAACGCCGCCTTCGCCGACGAAGCCGCCGCCGAAGGTCATGGCATGGATATTGCCCTCAATGCGTCCCGTCCAATAGGCCTACGAATCACCGGACGTCAGACGAATGACACACGGCAGACCGAGACACTGAGAGAGCAAACATATCGGGTCATCCATCGTCGGGGCAGATGCTTTCATTTCCTCAAACAGGGTGCGAGGCGCCGGCATGCTCTACTCCGGAACCTGTCGCGTCTTCTGTGTCGCAGCCGGGCACGAGTCACCGCTCCTCGGCGTCCGGTTCAAGTCGGGAACTGGGGCCCCGTTGAAGTGCACCGGGGCGGCGCCGGAGGCGAACCGTGACGTCGTGTGCACCTACGAGGGTGCAGGCGTTCCAGGACGCTGCTGAGAACTTACCGAGCTCACCGACGAGGTCGGAGGAGTGATGCCCACGATCCTCTCTTGCCTGACGAAGAGCATCGCCTCCGCTAGGCTAGGATGGAGGACTACGTGGGCGCCGGCTTTCACCTGCATCTGCCACGCCATGTGGGCAGCGGACTGTAGGCGGTCGCCGCCGCCGCATTCCTCTCCTTCAGATTATTGCGCCGACCGCGACGCTTCGCGGACTGGACACATTTCTCCTCCTTCAACAACTTCTTTGGCACCTGTGGCTTAGCTTCCCGACCGCCGGTGGCGGCACGCTTTGAGTCGGACGGAGATGCGGTCTCCATTAGGGCTATGGTGGTGGCTACGAGGGAGTCCAGGGCGATGGTTGCGAGGGTTCCCTCGGAATCCATGGTGGCTGTGGCGACGAGGACATCCATCGCAATGGCCTGGAGCGTTGGCGCCGGTCAACTTCGATTTTTCGTGCTGGGAATGACCACTGGTGGAAATGTTAGCGGCGTCCCAACCACTGACGCGCGGGTCCTACATGAGCGCGTCCGCGGAGACGCAAACTCGACGCATAGCGGACAGCCTACGTCAGGTAGCTGGGCCTGCTCCCAGACGCATTTTTCGACAGAGCGAACGCAAATAGTCTCTCAATATCCGTTTGCGTCACCCCGTTGGAGATGCCCTAAAGAAAAAAAGGACAGGCTGGAGGGATCTTGGGAGCAAGTACTGGTACTCCATGATCAAATCTTGGTGTGTTTGCTGAACAAGTACTGGTATTCCACGATAAAATGTTGGTGTGTTTGCTGTTGCCCGTCCTCCTATGATCTATATGTTTCTCCGACAATAACATCCATTTATTCGTGGATTCACGTTTGCAGATTCTCAGGGATTGTGAGAGTTCGATATTTAAGCTGAACCAGGGTTCTAATTCAAAGTACCACTGCTACCACCTGTTCGCTCTGAAAGTGATCAAACTTCCCTGAGATCAATAATGAGACCAACTTGACAAGCTACCTTTTCTCTTGATATGAGGTGCGAAGAGAAACATCTCTTGGTGGCAATCGAGACCTCGGCTGTATCCCACTTCAAGTTTAGTTGGAATTTTAGTTCAAACTTTGAAACCACCCATGATGTTAATACATGAAGTTGAAAAAATAAAAAACAGCATTGTGTATAACTTCCACAGAGGCTGCGAACTAAGCACTCTTGCTTTGAGTTTCGAGGAGGATTTATATACAGTTTGCTTATTTCTGCATTTCTACTGTGAGGGCTCATCATTCGTATTGGCAATTTACAGAGCTAGCCAGGATATAGAATACAAAGAGTATTGATGTTAACGCAGAATGTCAGTAACAAGAAAGAAGCTTCTGCCGCTTGTAATCCTTTTTGCCATCTCCTGCTATAATAGTCAACCAAAGGAGCTTCCGGCACCTACAGATCTCACAGACTGAAATAAATAGGTGGCGGATTGACTGCCTCCATCTTGGATCTCGACACATTCCCGGTGAGCATGCTCTCAGACATGGCCTCCTCGGCATGGAAAGGCTGCACCTGGGCAATCCTTTCGGGGATCGCCTGGCCACGCTCGACACGGGCAAGAACTTCATAATGCGCCCTCAGCTTCTTGGGCTTTGTTTTCCACTCGGGCAAATTAGACCAGTTTACCTCCCCATCAGCTACACTCTTCTCAACCGTGAAGCCCATTTTGACATATGTTTGTGCCGCCGCCCGTGCATTCAACAACTTGAACGTGCCCTTCTCACCCGCCTTCTTTGCGAGAACTGACGCCAACAGATCCTCAAGCCCCTGCAGGCTGCCATCTGATGCATTCAATGACAAGAGAGGCCACATTCCAGTGTTATGTGGTTCATCCTCATCATCGGTGGCAGCAGGGATTGCACGCGAGGAGAGCTCCACTTGACCTGGGGCCAACCTTTTGAGCTTCAGCTTGTCATTGGGAGACATGGAAGGAGTTGAGGATAAGGAGGTTGGACCCTCAATTCGCAGGGAGAGCAGGGGTTTCTGATTAGACCGAGCTGCACCACGTAGAGCTTGAGCGATGGAAAGCAAGCTTGACAGGCGACCCTTGTAAGTGGTACGGTTGAGAGGAAGTGGCAGTTCAAGGGGCAAACGGAGGCTCACTGCCCTAGCACCTTTCACTGTTACGACTGCACCATCAGCAAGAACAACTTTCTTCAGAGTTCCAGCCTCCACGTCATGCTGTACAGGAGCATAGGATTAGCATCTCATATTTGATACGATAAAATTTAGAAAAAGGCATGTATGAAAAACATTCAATAAGCAAGAATATATGTAAACAGGCTGCACCATAATGGTTGACATGTATGGCAATGACATATAGATGAACGGGTCCATGGTATACCTTTAGATAGCCAAATTAAGCAAGCAAAAAAAAAGTAGGTAAATGAACATTTTCTTGGTAAGCTCTTAGGGATGAAAGTCATAGTTCATAACCACATTGTGCAAAAAGAACCTTCAGAGTGAGATTGGTAGGATATGCGCTGCTTCTAAGCTATCATCTATCCCCTTACCGTAGCCACGTTTGATGTTTTATTGTTTTAAGACAGCAAGATGTAATTTGGACACTGTTACCTGACCACAAAGCTATTTGGTTCATACTCAACCTAACCTTTGATCTTAGCTACCTTTGGATGTTTGAGATGAATAAATTTATAATACTATTAAGCTAAACGTACTTCCTGAGCTTAGATTCAGGTCTTATTGTCTGACATGAAGAATGATGACAAATATCTATCACTAGCTCTTAACCCCATACGGTTGTCCACATCTAAGATAAAACTACTCTAGGATAAGAGAAAATCTCCAATTTGGTCTATGAAGTTGCTTCGGATGTGCGTTTTGATCACGAACTTGCAAATCGTGAATTGTGGGTCAAGAAGTTGACCCGCGCGAGCGTTTTGGTAATTTTGTCACGGCCAATGTTAATTTGCTGATGTGGCTAACTATATTTTTGCAAATTGCCCCCTAAAAAGGTCAAATCGAGGACTAAAAAATTAGAAAAAACAAATTTTAGGGGGAAATTTTTAAAAAAACACAACTGTCCGCAAACTAACGATCACCATGGTGGAGTGACCAAAACACATGCGGGGCAACTTCGTGACCCAGCATTCACGAGTTGCAAGTTCGTGACTAAAATGCACATCCGGGGCAACTGGCCAAATTGGGGTTTTTCTCCTAGGATAATTAAAGGTAAGCATGCCCGGTCCCTTTTAAAAAAAAAACCACTGATCCTTTTCTGGTGTAGGCAGAGAGGTCAGTAGGTCACATTCACAACTCACAACCACCCAAACCTTAAGAATTACTCCCTGGGCCATGGGCAAAAAGGGAAATGCTCTTACCGGCAAGGCGAGCCTGACATCGTCGCCGTCCTGGATCCAGAGCTCCATGGGCCCGGCGAGCTGGAAGGGCGGCAGCGTCGGCTCGAAGGTCCCTCTGGCGCCGCGTCCGATCTCGGCGAGCGCCGCCGTGTCGTCGGCGTCGGCCTGGGAGCGGAAGATGGGCAGGTCGACGAAGTCCCACCGGCTGACGTCCTCGAGCAGGCGCACCGGCACGGCCTTCCTCCCGACCTCCATGTCGAACTCGTACGCCACCGCCTGCCCCACAAGCGCGTCCCTCACGTCGAACCCGGACACCTTGAGCTCCTCCGACTGGAGCCCCAGCCCCTTCACGATCGCGTCCCTCAGGTCCTGCAGATCCGACAACAGCCGCGTCAGCCCGTCAGCTCCGATCAGGCCACAACCAATCAAGATTCAGGGAGGTGGTGGGGAGGGGACTCACGGAGATGGCCTTGGGGACGGGGGGCTTGGGCGCCGGGTCGAGGCCGCGCGACGAGCCGATCGCGAGGAGCAGCGCCAGGGGCAGCGCGAGGAAGCGCCATCGGGCTCGAGCGGCGGCCATCGCTGCTCCTCCTCGTCGTCTCTCCTATCAATTCGGCCGGAATCCTTTCGCGAGGAAGATGGCAGATGAAACGGAATTCAACTGTGTTTATTTTGGGACTGAAAACTGTTTGATGATCTCTCTGTAGAAGCTCCACGCGTCGGATCGTATGTATAGCTCGCGGGCCCGGGCAGTTGCGAACTTTCGAGAGCGCGGGCCCGCTATTGATTGGCCGGTTAACGACGTGGAGGGACGTGTCACGGACCAATCAGAGGAGAGAGCGTGGACGAGAGGTTCGACTTGGAGCCGGGCGGTAGGCGACCCCGCCGTACCGGGAACAGTTGGATTGGCCGGTGAGGCGCCGCCGTATCGGGAAGACAGTGTGACACGAAGTGAGCGTGTTCATAGTGTTTTCAGTTTTTCTTTACTCTCTCCTCTAGAAGACGGCGAAAAGGTAGGCGGCCAAGGGCGGACTCAGATAAGCAAATCATGTACTTTGTACTTCCTCTCATCTACATTAGTTGTCATTAAGAACATCTCCCGCCGCGTCCTTCGAAGCGTCCCCAAACAGCGACGGATCGAGAGTTTGGGGACGTATTTTGTTCGTGCTGCGTTTCGGATGTCGCATTCCAGCCGCGTCCCTCAAACAAAATTTTATATATGTAAAACTTAAGCGAATACATTCAAACTTACTATATATTACATAGATTCGAACGAAATTCGATGAAATTTAAACTAAACCTAATCTAGTAGTACTTTCGGTGGCCGGAGGCGTCGTAGTACTGGTGGAAGTTATACATGTCGTCAATGACGACCTCCTGCTTGCCGCGCTCGTCGGGCTCGTCCTTCACCGCCCCGCTTGGTCCAGCCTCGCCATCGTCGGTGAGGTCCACGAGCGGCTTCCCGGTGTCGCGGATGGACATGGCGATCGCCGCGTCGAGGTCGCCCCTCCAGGCGTCTTTGTCGTTCAGCGACGCCAAGCACACCGCTCGCAGCCCTGGGCAGTCCTCGGGGTCGTCGCTGCTCGCAATGAGGCGCTGCTGCCGCTCGTACTCCGCCAGCAGCGCCGCCTTCCCGGCTGCCTCGTCGTCCTGCTCCTCCTTCACCTCCGGCTTCGGGATGAGGAGGGTGTCGCCATCGCGCCTTTGCTGCTGCCGGCTGCCGCCACGCCTCGGGATGACTGGGGGCGCGCGAACTCCGGCTCCTCCTCCTTCACCTCGCGCTTGGGGACGGTGTAGGGCGCAGCGCAGTGCGACGAGGACGGCGCCGATCACACCGGCCCAGATGAGGAAGAGTTGGAGGAGGACGACTACGTCCTCCTCGGCTGCCAGCATGCTGCGGGAGATGGTGGCGGCGATGACGGTGTCTTCAACCTTGGAGCGCCGTTGTGGACGCCATCGACGATGTTCTCCAGGGTGCGCCCCGGAACGCCCCAGATGACAAGGGATTAACTTATCAATGCCTACAGGTTGTAGACTAGGGTTTAGTTGGAAGTAGAGGGCAAGTAGATCTCGAAGGTTTCAGCCGAAAAGTACTCGACGATTATGAAAACTAGGGTTTGAGAGACAATGATTCGATGCTTTCTTTGTCCCTCGACTCCCCCTTATATAGGAGGCGGAGCCGAGGGATTCGTATTGTACAAGTTACAGAGTTCGGGAGGGTTTCCAACTCATCCCGTAAGATTACAAACATCATCTTCTAATACAACTCTAACTTTCCTTAATATCAACTCGGGCTTCCGATTCTTCTTATTCTTCGAGTCATGGGCCTTCAGTAAACCCCGGGTACTATCTTCGGCAGGCCCATTGGGGATGCCTATGTCAGTAGCCCCCGAGATTTTGCTTGAATTGTAGAGTCAAGGAAAATCTCCCCTGTTTATATTTACTCGACAACTTTAAACTTCTCTATTTTTCTTCATATGAATTTCTATATTGTACAGGGATAATGGTATTTGGGGCTAGTTCATCTGACGGATCAGGTACTAGTTAACTGCTCTAGTGGCAATCCGCAAAAACCTACTTCGAGATCACGTCCCCGGACATGATCTCGGGATACTGGGTGTAAACTTCGACGAGTGCCGCTTAAGGTCTTACCATTCTGTCGAGTCCCGGTCATATTTATCGGGTACCTAACGCGTCCGTTAGGATTTTTCTTCGTATCCGTTGATACGGATAAAAGTAGCAAACCGGCGTCGGAGACGGCGCCACGCCACTCAGAACGGATCTGGGGTCTTACCTTCGCAAAGTTTTGCGGCATTCAGAAATTGTTCGCAACTTTCGGCGTTCTGAGAATATATTGTCGAGTGCTTATTCGGCTGTTGGAATGGCACATTTTATTGAGTCAACGGATGACTTATATTGCTCTCCCGATGGGAGTATATGCAGTGTTATTTTATAACTCGAAATATACTCTCTTGTTCTTCTTTCTCTTTTTTTTTATAATTTCATCGGGCACGCGAATAGCGTTCCCGATGGGAGTAGGCCCCGAGGCTACAGCCAAGGACTTGTGCTTGGGTGTAGGCTCCACGCCTTATGCCGCTATATTTTTTTCTCTCCCGAAACTTCCAAATCTCTCGGGTGCGCGAACAGCGCTCCCGATGGGAGTAGCCCCCGAGGCTATGAGCAAATATTTGTATTTGATCATAGGCTCACACCATTTCTATTTTGTTTTTCTCGAATTTTTCATTTTTCCAAAGTAGCCCCCGAGCATTTGGGCAAAAACTTGTATTTGATCAAAGGCTCTCGAAATAATTAATAATCTTTTGCTGTCGAACATTTCCCTTGTCAAGGTGACATCATTGCTTACGATACCCACGATCAATATATCGGGCAATCACGAGAGCCTTTCTCTCTCTCTTGCTTGTGGGCCGAAATTTCGCACCATTTTGACACGTCGCGCAAGTGGGGGACACATGTCCTCCGCTTTTCCTGGTGCACGTACTGTAGTTGCTGCACTTTCTCGTCCATATGAAATTACCGTTTACCCCTTGTCCACGTGTACACCATCTGTGATGTAATTTGTCAATCCCACGGTGTGACGGTTCATCGCACCTCTATATAAGGGCGTCGTCTTCCTCCTCTAGTCCTTTCGCTCGCGCCGCACCTCTGTTCTCCTCTGTCACAAATCCTCCCTTGCGCCGCAAAGCTCTTGAGCTCAACCATACTCGCACCTTACTCCAGCGCCATTGTTGATGCCTCCACGCAGACTCACTAGGCACAGCACGCCTGAATCGAAAATGGCAACTGAAGATCTGGCGAACACAGAGTGGGAGAGATCCAAAATCTCCTCACAAGACATCAACTTGCTGAAGAAACTGGGGATCAGCAAGAAGCAGGACGCGCTTCGCTTCCCCAGTGAAGAAAGTTATCCAACCCCTCCAATGGAGTACCGGGTTAGTTTTGTCGATCATCTCATCCGCGGTCTTTCTGCCCCCATCCACAATTTCTTATGGGGGTTGCTTTTCATGTATGGAATGCAACTTCACCACCTTACTCCCAATTCCATCCTCCATATCTCCATCTTCGTCACGCTTTGCGAGGCTTTCTCCGGGAGTCCAGCCCTAACCGGACTCTTTGGAAACGCATTTTCTTCTGCCGCCGTAATGGCTCGCCAATGTTTCTTATAACATTGGTGGCGTTGTTATCTCGCGTCCGCCCCGACGTTGAGTACTTTGATGTCAAGTTCCCAGACTCAGTACAAGGGTGGCGCAAAAAGTGGTTGTACATTCATGAGGAGAATCATGGTTCTGTCGAAGATAACATCCCTCCTTTTGATGGTACCGAGAAAATTTGTCGCCGTCGTTCTTGGGATGCAGAGGTTACCGACGAAGAAAGAACGGCGACGGAGGCCTTGATGACACGCATCCATCAACTCCAAAACACCCGAGGTCAAGAATTATCGGGTGTCCAAATCACGGCGTACTTCCTTAGGATCAGGGTGCAGCCTCTGCAAGCCCGAAAAAATCCCCTTTGGATGTATGCTGGCGCCGAAGATATAGACCGCTTGTCGACAGATTTATCAGTTAAGGACTTAGAGAAACTTGTCCGAAAAATCTCGTCATTGAACAAGAAAGACACCATTCCTTCGACTTGCCGTGTGACGCCATTCAGCGCCACCAACGCACTTCCTCGGGTGATATATCTTTGTCATATGTTTAATTACAGACTCCTTCTTTTTCCTCATTGGTACTGCTAGTTTTTGAACTGCTATTACTGATATGAATCTATGCCGAAACATTTCTATGTTGTGCAGAACCATGACACTTCATCACCTCTTCCTCCCCTTCCTGAAGGTGGAGATGTCGAAGAACGGGCCATTGTCACCGACGACAACCAAGGTACCTCTCGCCTTGACAGTGATGTCGCAGGTTCTCGAAAATCCGCGGCATCCTCTGAAAAAGAGATTGAAACTGAAGCCACCGAATCAACACGCTCTTCTCTCCCAGCTGCTTCCCCGAAGAATAAGAGAAAAAGGGAGAACGTTGTTGATTCCGGCACCTCCGAAGCCGGTGCTGTTCATGGAAAAGGGCCTGCACTTGATGCTGGAAAGAAAACCTTTGATCCTTACGAGGCTGCTCTTATCAGCTCGTAAGTATTTATGTGCTGTACTTGTTTAGTTTTTGATAATGCTTTCCTATGTTCCTTGGCACTTTATTTTTGTAGTGGCGAAGAAGATGAAGATACACCTATTGATGCGACTGCTCGCACGAGCACATCCCGCACTTTAGTTGTTTCTGAATCTCGACCCGATGGGGACGAAACTTCGCCTCCTCAACAAAACATCGAGCAGCCACCACTAGTTGAAAGCCCCCGAGCTTCTTCTCCAAAAAGAGCGAGGGTCGAGCCAGCCAAGGAAACTATCCAATTCCCTGGTAGTTCGTCGGCACCTTCATTGAATGATGTAAGTTCCTCGCCTTTTAATGCTTCCATCTCCTCTTTATTTTTTGCTAGGTGTTGTCAAATTTATTCTGATTATATTGACTTCCATTCTCCCTTGGTTGTCTCTTCAGCCTTTGATGAAGGAATTTATTCGTCTCGGTACTCAATTCATCGGGTACCGTGACCATACCAAAAAGCTGGAAGGTATTTCTTTTATTTTCCTCCTCTGTGGCATATGTACCATTATGTCTTGTCATGATGTCTGACTGTCGCTTATTTTGCCAGGAGATCTTGCGGAGGCTGATACGCGTACAACACGCGTCCGTTGGGAACCCCAAGAGGAAGGTGTGATGCGTACGGCGGCAAGTTTTCCCTCAGAAAGAAACCAAGGTTTATCGAACCAGGAGGAGCCAAGAAGCACGTTGAAGGTTGATGGCGACGAGATGTAGTGCGGCGCAACACCGGGGATTCCAGGCGCCAACGTGGAACCTGCACAACACAACCAAAGTACTTTGCCCCAACGAAACAGTGAGGTTGTCAATCTCACCGGCTTGATGTAACAAAGGATTAGATGTATAGTGTGGATGATGATTGTTTGCAGAAAACAATAGAACAAGTATTGCAGTAGATTTGTATTTCAGATGTAAAGAATGGACCGGGGTCCACAGTTCACTAGAGGTGTCTCTCCCATAAGATAAATAGCATGTTGGGTGAACAAATTACAGTCGGGCAATTGACAAATAGAGAGGGCATGACAATGCACATACATGATATAATGAGTATTGTGAGATTTAATTGGGCATTACGACAAAGTACATAGACCGCTATCCAAGCATGCATCTATGCCTAAAAAGTCCACCTTCAGAGTTATCATCCGAACCCCTTCCAGTATTAAGTTGCAAAACAACAGACAATTGCATTAAGTATGGTGCGTAATGTAATCAATAACTACATCCTCGGACATAGCATCAATGTTTTATCCCTAGTGGCAACAAGACATCCACAACCTTAGAACTTTCTCGTCACCGTCCCGCATTTAATGGAGGCATGAACCCACTATCGAGCATAAATACTCCCTCTTGGAGTTAAGAGTAAAAACTTGGCCAGAGCCTCTACTAATAACGGAGAGCATGCAAGATCATAAACAACACATAGGTAATAGATTGATAATCAACATAACATAGTATTCTCTATCCATCGGATCCCGACAAACACAACATATAGAATTACGGATAGATGATCTTGATCATGTTAGGCAGCTCACAAGATCCGACAATGAAGCACATGAGGAGAATACAACCATCTAGCTACAGCTATGGACCCATAGTCCGAGGGTGAACTACTCACTCATCACTCCGGAGGCGACCATGGCGGTGAAGAGTCCTCCGGGAGATGATTCCCCTCTCCGTCGGGGTGCCGGAGGTGATCTCCAGAATCCCCCGAGATGGGATTGGCGGCGGCGGCGTCTCGATAAGGTTTTCCGTATCGTGGCTCTCGGTACTGGGGGTTTCGCGACGAAGGCTTTAAGTAGGCGGAAGGGCAACGCGGGGGGCCACACGAGGGCCCCACACACCAGGCCGGCGCGGTCAAGGGCTGGGCCGCGCCGCCCTGTTGTGTCGGCGCCTCGTGGCCCCACTTCCTTTCCCCCTCGGTCTTCCGGAAGCTTCGTGCAAAAATAGGACCCTGGGCGTTGATTTCGTCCAATTCCGAGAATATTTCCTTTGTAGGATTTCTGAAACCAAAAACAGCAGAAAACAACAACTGGCTCTTCGGCATCTCGTTAATAGGTTAGTGCCGGAAAAATGCATAAATACAACATATAATGTGTATAAAACATGTAGATATCATCAATAATGTGGCATGGAACATAAGAAATTATCGATACGTCGGAGACGTATCAGGATCCCCAAGCTAAGTTCCTGCTCGTCCCGAGCAGGTAAACGATAACAAAGATAATTTCTGGAGTGACATGCCATCATAACCTTGATCATACTATTGTAAGCATATGTAATGAATGCAGCGATCAAAACAATGGTAATGACATGAGTAAACAACTGAATCATAAAGCAAAGACTTTTCATGAATAGCACTTCAAGACAAGCATCAATAAGTCTTGCATAAGAGTTAACTCATAAAGCAATAAATCAAAGTAAAGGTATTGAAGCAACACAAAGGAAGATTAAGTTTCAGCGGTTGCTTTCAACTCGTAACATGTGTATCTCATGGATATTGTCAACATAGAGTAATATAACAAGTGCAATATGCAAGTATGTAGGAATCAATGCACAGTTCACACAAGTGTTTGCTTCTTGAGGTGGAGAGAGATAGGTGAACTGACTCAACATAAAAGTAAAAGAATGGCCCTTCGCAGAGGGAAGCATTGATTGCTATATTTGTGCTAGAGCTTTGATTTTGAAAACAAGAAACAATTTTGTCAACGGTAGTAATAAAGCATATATATCATGTAAATTATATCTTACAAGTTGCAAGCCTCATGCATAGTATACTAATAGTGCCCGCACCTTGTCCTAATTAGCTTGGACTACCGGGATCATCGCAATACACATGTTTTAACCAAGTGTCACAAAGGGGTACCTCTATGCCGCCTCGTACAAAGGTCTAAGGAGAAAGCTCGCATTTTGGATTTCTCGCTTTTGATTATTCTCAACTTAGACATCCATACCGGAACAACATAGAAAACAGATAATGGACTCCTCTTTAATGCATAAGCATGTAGCAACAATTAGTGTTCTCATATGAGATTGAGGATATATGTCCAAAACTGAAACTTCCACCATGATTCATGGCTTTAGTTAGCGGCCCAATGTTCTTCTCTAACAATATGCATGCTCTAACCACTAAAGTGGTAGATCTCCCTTACTTCAGACAAGACGGACATGCATAGCAACTCACATGATATTCAACAAAGAGTAGTTGATGGAGTCCCCAGGAAACATGGTTATCGCACAACAAGCAACTTAATAAGAGATAAAGTGCATAAGTACATATTCAATACCACAATAGTTTTTAAGCTATTTGTCCCATGAGCTATATATTGCAAAGGTAAAGAATGGAAATTTTAAAGGTAGCACTCAAGCAATTTACTTTGGAATGGCGGAGAAATACCATGTAGTAGGTAGGTATGGTGGACACAAATGGCATAGTGGTTGGCTCAAGGATTTTGGATGCATGAGAAGTATTCCCTCTCGATACAAGGTTTAGGCTAGCAAAGTTATTTGAAACAAACACAAGGATGAACCGGTGCAGCAAAACTCACATAAAAGACATATTATAAACATTATAAGACTCTACACCGTCTTCCTTGTTGTTCAAAACTCAATACTAGAAATTATCTAGACTTTAGAGAGACCAAATATGCAAACCAAATTTTAGCAAGCTCTAGGTGTTTCTTCATTAATAGGTGCAAAGTATATGATGCAAGAGCTTAAACATGAGCACAACAATTGCCAAGTATCAAATTATTCAAGACATTTTAGAATTACTACATGTAGCAATTCCCGATTCCAACCATATAACAATTTAACGAAGAAGATTTAACCTTCGCCATCAATACTATGAGTAAAGCCTAAGGACATATTTGTCCATATGCAACAGCGGAGCGTGTCTCTCTCCCACACAATGAATGCTAGGATCCATTTTATTCAAACAAAACAAAAACAAAAACAAACCGACGCTCCAAGCAAAGCACATAAGATGTGATGGAATAAAAATATAGTTTCGGGGGAGGAACCCGATAATGTTGTCGATGAAGAAGGAGATGCCTTGGGCATCCCCAAGCTTAGACGCTTGAGTCTTCTTAAAATATGAAGGGGTGAACCACCGGGGCATCCCCAAGCTTAGAGCTTTCACTCTCCTTGATCATATTGTATCATCCTCCTCTCTTGATCCTTGAAAACTTCCTCCACACCAAACTCGAAACAACTCATTAGAGGGTTAGTGCACAATAAAAATTAACATGTTCAGAGGTGACATAATAATTCTTAACACTTCTGGACATTGCATAAAGCTACTGGACGTTAATGGAACAAAGAAATTCATCCATCATAGCAAAAGAGGCAATGCGAAATAAAAGGCAAAATCTGTCAAAACAGAACAGTCCGTAAAGATGGATTTTATTGAGGCACCGGACTTGCTCAAATAAAAATGCCCAAATTGAATGAAAGTTGCGTACATATCTGAGGATCACGCACGTAAATTGGCATATTTTTCTGAGCTACCTACGAGAGGCAGGTCGAAATTCGTGACAACGAAAGAAATCTGTTTCTGCGCAAGTAATCCAAATCTAGTATGAACCTTACTATCAAAGACTTTACTTGGCACAACAAAGCACAAAACTAAGATAAGGAGAGGTTGCTACAGTAGTAAACAACTTCCAAGACTCAAATATAAAACAAAAATACTGTAGTAAAAACATGGGTTGTCTCCCATAAGCGCTTTTCTTTAACGCCTTTCAGCTAGGCGCAGAAAGTGTGTCTCAAGTATTATCGAAAGATGAAGCATCGACATCATAACTTGTTCTAATAATAGAATCAAAAGATAACTTCATTCTCTTTCTAGGGAAGTGTTCCATACCTTTCTTGAGAGGAAATTGATATTTAATATTACCTTCCTTCATATCAATGATAGCTCCAACGGTTCGAAGAAAAGGTCTTCCCAATATAATGGGGCAAGATGCATTGCATTCAATATCCAAGACAACAAAATCAACGGGGACAAGGTTATTGTTAACGGTAATGCGAACATTATCAACTCTCCCCAAAGGTTTCTTTATAGCATTATCAACAAGATTAACATCCAAATAACAATTTTTCAATGGTGGCAAGTCAAGCATATTATAGATTTCTTAGGCATAACGGAAATACTTGCACCAAGATCACATAAATCATTACAATCAAAGTTATTGACCTTCATCTTAATTATGGGCTCCCAATCATCCTCTAGATTTCTAGGAATAGAAGTTTCAAGTTTTAATTTCTCTTCTCTAGCTTTTATGAGAGCATTTGTAATATGTTTTGTGAAAGCCAAGTTTATAGCACTAGCGTTGGGACTCTTAGCAAGTTTTTGTAAGAAATTTATAACTTCAGAGATGTGACAATCATCAAAGTCTAAACCATTATGATCTAAAGCAATGGGATCATCATCCCCAATGTTGGAAAAAATTTCAGCAGTTTTATCACAGGCAGTTTCAGCAGTTTTAGCAATTTCCGGCAGTTTTGCAGGCTTTGCATTAGAAGTAGAAACATTGCCAACACCAATTATTTTACCATTAATAGTAGGAGGTGCAGCAACATGTGGAGCATTAGCATTACTAGTGGTGGTAATAGTCCAAACTTTAGCTACATTATTCTCTTTAGCTAGTTTTTCATTTTCTTCTCTTTCCCACCTAGCATGCAATTCGGCCATCAATCTTATATTCTCATTAATTCTAACTTGGATGGCATTTGCTGTAGTAACAATTTTATTTTCAATATCCCTATTAGGCATAACTTTCAATTTTAAAAGATCAACATCAGAGGCAAGACTATCAACCTTAGAAGCGAGAATATCAATTTTATTGAGCTTTTGCTCAACATATTTGTTAAAAGCAGTTTGTGTACTAATAAATTCTTTAAGCATAGCTTCAAGTCCAGGGGGTGTGTTCCTATTATTGTTGTAAGAATTCCCATAAGAATTAGCATAACCGTTACCATTATTATAAGGACATGGCCTATAGTTATTACTAGAATTGTTCCGATAAGCATTGTTGTTGAAATTATTATTTTTAATGAAGTTTACATCAACATGTTCTTCTTGGGCAACCAATGAAGCTAACGGAACATTATTAGGATCAACATTAGTCCTATCATTCACAAGCATATACATAATAGCATCAATCTTATCACTCAAGGAAGAGGTTTCTTCGACGAATTTACCTTCTTACCTTGTGGAGCTCTTTCCGTGTGCCATTCAGAGTAATTAATCATCATATTATCAAGAAGTTTTGTTGCTTCACCAAGAGTGATGGACATAAAGGTACCTCCAGCAGCTGAATCCAATAGGTTCCGCGAAGAAAACTTCGATCCTGCATAAAAGGTTTGGATGATCATCCAAGTAGTCGATCCATGGGTTGGGCAATTTTTAACCAAAGATTTCATTCTTTCCCAAGCTTGAGCAACATGTTCATTATCTAATTGTTTAAAATTCATTATGCTACTCCTCAAAGATATAATTTTAGCAGGGGGATAATATCTACCAATAAAAGCATCCTTGCATTTAGTCCATGAATCAATACTATTCTTAGGCAGAGATAGCAACCAATCTTTAGCTCTTGCTCTTAATGAGAAAGGAAACAATTTTAATTTTATAATGTCACCATCTACATCTTTATACTTTTTCATTTCACACAATTCAACAAAATTATTGAGATGGGCAGCAAGCATCATCGAACTAACACCGTAAAATTGCTCTCGCATAACAAGATTCAAGAAAGCGGGTTTAATTTCAAAGAATTCTGTTGTAGTAGCAGGTGGAGCAATAGGTGTGCATAAGAAATCATTATTATTTGTGGTTGTGAAGTCACACAACTTAGTATTTTCAGGAGTGGCCATTTTAGCAGTAGTAAATAAAGCAAACTAGATAAAATAAATGCAAGTAACTAATTTTTTTGTGTTTTTGATATAGAGTGCAAGACAGTAAATAAAGTAAAGTTAGCAACTTTTTTTTGTGTTTTGATATAATGCAGCAAACAAAGTAGTAAATAAAATAAAGCAAGACAAAAACAAAGTAAAGAGATTGGATTGTGGAGACTCCCCTTGCAGCGTGTCTTGATCTCCCCGGCAACGGCGCCAGAAAAAGTGCTTGATACGCGTACAGCACGCGTCCGTTGGGAATCCCAAGAGGAAGGTGTGATGCGTACGGCGGCAAGTTTTCCCTCAGAAAGAAACCAAGGTTTATCGAACCAGGAGGAGCCAAGAAGCACGTTGAAGGTTGATGGCGACGAGATGTAGTGCGGCGCAACACCAGGGATTCCAGCGCTAACGTGGAACCTGCACAACACAACCAAAGTACTTTGCCCCAACGAAACAGTGAGGTTGTCAATCTCACCGGCTTGCCGTAACAAAGGATTAGATGTATAGTGTGGATGATGATTGTTTGCGTGAAAACAGTAGAACAAGTATTGCAATAGATTTGTATTTCGGATGTAAAGAATGGACCAGGGTCCACAGTTCACTAGAGGTGTCTCTCCCATAAGATAAATAGCATGTTGGGTGAACAAATTACGATCGGGCAATTGACAAATAGAGAGGGCATGACAATGCACATACATGATATAATGAGTATTGTGAGATTTAATTGGGCATTACGACAAAGTACATAGACCGCTATCCAAACATGCATCTATGCCTAAAAAGTCCACCTTCGAGGTTATCATCCGAACCCCTTCCAAGTATTAAGTTGCAAAACAACAGACAATTGCATTAAGTATGGTGCGTAATGTAATCAATAACTACATCCTCGGACATAGCATCAATGTTTTATCCCTAGTGGCAACAGCACATCCACAACCTTAGAACTTTATGTCACTGTCCCAGATTTAATGGAGGCATGAACCCACTATCGAGCATAAATACTCCCTCTTGGAGTTAAGAGTAAAAACTTGGCCGAGCCTCTACTAATAACGGAGAGCATGCAAGATCATAAGCAACACATAGGTAATAGATTGATAATCAACATAACATAGTATTCTCTATCCATCGGATCCCGACAAACACAACATATAGAATTACAGATAGATGATCTTGATCATGTTAGGCAGCTCACAAGATCCGACAATGAAGCACATGAGGAGAAGACAACCATCTAGCTACAGCTATGGACCCATAGTCCAGGTGTGAACTACTCACTCATCACTCCGGAGGCGACCATGGCGGTGAAGAGTCCTCCGGGAGATGATTCCCCTCTTCGGCAGGGTGCCGGAGGTGATCTCCTGAATCCCCCGAGATGGGATTGGCGGCGGCGGCGTCTCAGTAAGGTTTTCCGTATCGTGGCTCTCGGTACTGGGGGTTTCGCGACGAAGGCTTTAAGTAGGCGGAAGGGCAACGCGGGGGGCCACACGAGGGCCCCACACACCAGGCCGGCCCTGTTGTGTCGGCGCCTCGTGACCCCACTTCCTTCCCCCCTCGGTCTTCTGGAAGCTTCGTGCAAAAATAGGACCCTGGGCGTTGATTTCGTCCAATTCCGAGAATATTTCCTTTGTAGGATTTCTGAAACCAAAAACAGCAGAAAACAACAACTGGCTCTTCGGCATCTCGTTAATAGGTTAGTGCCGGAAAATGCATAGATACGACATATAATGTGTATAAAACATGTAGATATCATCAATAATGTGGCATGGAACATAAGAAATTATCGATACGTCGGAGACGTATCAGAGGCCAACAAGCGTGCTGACGCTCTTGCTGCTAGGTTAGAGCAGAGCGAAAAGGCTCGCGAAAAAGCTGAAGAAGATGCCAAGAAGGCTACGAAAGATGCCGACATTGTCGGAGAACTCCGAAAAAGACTTCACGACGCAGAAACTTCTTTGAGTGAAAACATAACTCAACAATCTGCGCGTGAACAGGAGATCCTTTCTCGCCTAGAGTCGCAATGTCGATGTTTTATTAGTAAGTGTTCAGATCCTTGCTGTTTCCTTGTGTCGTGTTTTTTTTCTTTTCATTTGGCCAACTTTTTTCACTTTTGCTCAGGGAGAACCGGTCAAGAGTATGAGCTAGAGGGTGCCGAAGGTGACCAACTCCTTGATGCATTCTCTCTTCTGGAAATTCACTGTGATGAGGCTCGCGATGGCCTTACCGAAGCAAAGATTGGGCTGTCGCGGCTTTTTCCATATTTTTTCAAGAAGAAAGAAGTGCCTGGAACTTTTGTTGCTCTCGCCAAGTGCTTCAGTTCTCAAGATAACCTTGGACTCCAACTTCGCCAAGAGGGGTTAAAAGTACGAGTTGAAGGTACAATTGCCTTGGTTGCTGACAGTCAGCAAGATGTCGACTGGGCAAAAGTTGGCGGCACAAAGGAGATGGAGACGAAGAAGTGGCAGGCGCTGATTAAGGCTGCGAAGCCTAACTCGAAGAAGATCCTTGCCTATCTTGGATATGATCCAACTTCTGCGCCTAGCTCGTCGAAGCCGGAGGTCAAGTAGACCACCTTTCCTTTGCTTCTAGCTTTAATTCTCTGTTGGCGTTGTTGCCTTTCTAGATTTGACGACAACTATTCCAGTAGTTCACTAAGAATCCCTCTTCTGTAACAGCCTTGTATATATTTGAAGAATTAATGGAAATCTATCTTTGCTTGATGATTGATGTCGAGATTCTTTATTTTCAGTTGATTTTTGACAACTATACTGCGACCCCTCCTTCCGATCCTTTTCGTGTGTCCTGTTTGAAGAAACCTGTTGCTGTCGAGCAATTTGAAGACTCGTCGAATAAACATTCAACAGAAGATCTGGAAGAACTTCGCCAACGACTCCGATCTCCGAAGAAACAATCACTTATGATAATGGAGCAATCTCGAAAATCATCCGAGAGAGAAACAATGGCACTTCAACGAGCTCGCGATGCCATAACCGCTAAGGAAGCCGCCTTAGATGAAGCCGCGAAAGCTGCTTCTCGAGAAAACTCCCTGCTTGAATTAATGATTGAGGCAAGCTCGAAATGGCGGGTATATTTCTTGGACTTAATCCTTCTCTCTCTTTTTCTACTGTGCCTGTTATCTATCTTTAACTGATGTATTGTCACCAAGCAGGTCCCTTTTTAGATGCTGAGGCCGAGGATCAAAGAGTGGATACAAGATCAAATTTTCTTATTAACTTGGGTCTTGATCATGGTGTCCTCTTCTGGGCTACGCCTGAACGTACCCGACAGATTGTAAGATTCCAAGACCGCTCGAGCCAAGTTCGAGGATTTCTTGAGTTTTGTTCCAGCACTTTGTCCAAGATTTTCAATGCTATGTTTCCTCGGAATGTTCAGCCAAAATCTCTCCTCGAACTTATGGAGAAATTTAAGGATGTGCGAGAAAATCCATGGCTTTGTAAAAGCTCAACTGATAGCTGGCGCCAAGGTAACCCTTATTATGCTTCAAATCTACCATCCCAAACTTGATATGACAAAGGTGGTGGAGACTGTTCATACAAAGCTGAGGCAACGGCGAAGAGGTGTTGATAAAATCAATGCACGGATCACTCCAGTAGCTGAGGAAATAATTGATGACCTTCTTCGGATGGATGGCGACTTTTTTTCAGACGGCCATTATGCTGATTTCTTGGGTGCTGCTCCCGAAGAAAGTAGAATAGACATTGACGACTTGTTGGGTCACAACTGAGTTTGTATTTTATCGATAGGAACTATATCTTTGCTGTATTGTAAGTTGTATATTTTGCTTCCTTCAAGCCCCCGAGTGTTTCGGTGATAGGTCCTTGTGTTGTGTATGCGAGGTATTGAACCAAAGCATCCAAGTTTTTATACTATATTTGCGGGTACTAGCCCCTGAGTATTTCGTCTTTGATTGCTATCTTGTAACTCTGTTTGATCTGGCGAGGTATTTGGTACCAAGGCGAGATATTCGTGTTTGTGAAATTTGTCTATATTGTAACTTCGAAGTGTAAGCCCCCGAGCGTTTCGAAGAAAAAGATATGTGACATAGGCATCCCAAATGGGCCTGCCGAATATAGTACCCGGGGTTTATTGAAGGCCCACTACCCGAAGAATAAGAAGATTCGGAAGCCCAAGATGTATTAAAGGAAAAGATAGAGTTGTAATAGGAAGTGTTATCTGTAATCTGGCGGGATGAGTTAGAAACCGTCCCGGACTCTGTAACTTGTACAAAACGAAACCCTCGACTCCACCTCTTATATAAAGGGGGAGTCGAGGGACGAGGAGATCATCGAATCATTGTCTGCAAACCCTAATTTTCATATTCGTCGAGTACTTTTCGGCTGAAACCTTCGAGATCTACTTGCCCTCTACTTCTAACTAAACCCTAGCCTACAATCCATAGGCATTGATAAGTTAATCCCTTGTCAATTGGCGCCGTCCGTGGGAATTAGAGGCGTAAGGATCCGATCTCGATGGCACGTTCAAGATCTTCGACATCGTCAACCGGAAGCAACACTATGGATCGAGGTAAACGAGATCGCTGCTGGTCTTGTTGATTTTGTTCCTCACCCACCCTCCCGTTTGGATGCATATGCGTATCTGGCGGAGCCCTTGGAGATGACGTTCGGAAGGTTCCACTTTCGCGTCGAGAAAGAAGGATCGTATCGTGTCGAAATTCCGATTTCGTCGGGATCGTCGGCGGTCGATTCTCGATTTTTCAAGCTATGCATCGTCAACCGAGTCGAAGAAGAAACTTCGGCAACACGTTACGTCGGCATCGAGCAAGAGAGAAACTCGCCAAGATCTTCGACAACGCATCGTTTGAGTCATCTGCGGACTCATATATAAGCGATGGCTCAAGCGATGTCGACAGTTATGACTTCATCGAAAAATCTCTCACGATGGGCAAGGTCTTCATCAATCTCAACAATGATGTCACCAAACCCAACATAGATCCGAGTACAAAATATCATCGATTTATGCTATCGAAAATCAAGAGGAAACATCGGAGGCTTTCGACGAGTTGGGAAATCCTTTTGTCGATCCCTCAGATCTAAGGAGAGGTATGGGCACTAAATATGTCGGGCCCACACCACGCATCAGAGTTCAACTTCCACAGGCAGCCTGGGATAGAGCGGCAAAAGCCCTAGATGGTTTAGAACCAATGACGACAACAGCTACAGCTCAAGAACTGCAAGCTTATCAATATAGGCTCGCACGAACTGCCCGAGAAATAGAAAAACGAGACAACTGAGTTGAACAGGAGAAAGGAGGCAGCTTCGCATCCGGCAGGAGAAGGGCAGATCTAAGTGGACAATCTAGAGTTTCGGTGATAGCCACGGGAGGCTCGGAACGGAGGAAGATCAAGGTTACAACACATACCCGAAGCGAGAAAGAGAGCACTTGGTTCAAAACCTCGACATGTCTTTTATGTCGATAGATACAAGAGGAAATATTATCCCTAAGACACCAGAAGCTGGGTATATGGCGACACAAGCTTACATCCTTGCATCCAGGCCACCCCCAGGAGATCCAAGGGAAACATTATACAACATGGCACTAGCAGGAGTTGGAGCTATGGGGACAGCATTCGTAGCAACGCCTCCCGAAGGAGCGGCAAGGCAAAATAGTCCACGACCTGCGGCGAGCAACGGCGGCAGCTCCGGAAGGACCAAGTGGAGCAAGAGATACAGGAGCACAAGCAAGGGTCGATAGAGCGAGGCAAAGCAGAAGAGATCATCGGCGATCACCGGAGCTTAATGACGAGGATATGTGCGGTCTACCGTGCTTCACGAGAAGAGTCCGAAAAACTCGAGTCCCCTCGGGATTCAAGTTACCCGATCACTTCAAAAAGTTCGACGGCCCGCAAGATCCGGAGGACCGGCTAATTGATTACCTCGAGACGGTGAAGCTAACTGGAGGAACTAGAGCAACAGCCATGCAAAGTATTCGAGTGCACTTAAGTGGAGCCGCACGATCTTGGATCAAAAAACTTCCGCCGGGATCCATCGACAGCTGGGAAAGTTTCGAGGACGTATTCGTCAAGAACTTCAGGTCCACGTGCAAAAAACCTGCGTCGTTAGAAGAGCCGAGGGCATGTCGACAAAAGCCAGATGAGTCAATGAGAAAATATATCCAAAGGTGGAACATCATAAAAAACTCGGCGAGAAAATATATCCGACGAGAGAGCAATAGATGCGTTTGTCGCGAGAATTAGGCGTGGAGATTTTGTCGAGGATTTGGGAAGGACCAATCCAAAAACAAGTATCCGCGTTGATGGAGATAGCAAATAGATGGGCAGACGGAGAAGACGCTGTCCACAATAAACGACACGAGTCGCCGGAGGAGGACCGTGGTCGAAATTATCAATCGAGGCGACGATTTCCTCGGCAGTATCGTAACTACGACGCTCCAGTGGCAAATTTCGGTCGGATTCCGAGCCAGCGCAGGAGGAAATAATAGAGATGATTATCAGAGAAGTAATGAGCAGAGAAGCGACAACAGAGACGACTCCCGCAATAGACAAAATAGCGGGCCAAGGTTTCCAAGACCTTTCGTGTCCCCCGAAGAAATGCTGAACGGACCATGTCAGATGCATTTCTTCCTCGACATCAATGGGAAAAGACAAGTCGTGGCACCTCGCGAAAAGACCGTCGAAATTTTCGAGCAATGTTCGGATACGCAGAAAATGCTCACGCTCGAGCAGACACGGAGAAATCCTCGGGATCCCAGGAGCGAAGTTCACCTACCGCCACCTCCCGCGATTACGAGAGGACAATCGACACCAGCTCAGAATAGCGGCAGCACCTGCACCACCACCCTATGTTGATCCTAATTCCAACGGAGCAGTGTCGATGATTCAGAAGGGAAGGCCGTCCAATAGAGCTCAAAAAGTAATCTCACGACAGGTGTTCATGGCAGAGAAAATGCCTCCACCAACAGTTGAGTACCTTAATTGGTCAGGACAAGATATCGGCTTCACAATAGCAGATCATCCGCAGCAAGTTCCTCGACCAGGGCAGTCAGCACTTATTCTACCGGCAGTTATCGCAGGATTTGATGTTTCTCGAGTATTCATAGATGGTGGCAGCAGCTTAAATCTTATGTATGCAGATACATTGAGGAAGATGAACATATCCTTAGCAAACCTGAAGCCAACGGACACAAGGTTCCACGGCATCACACCAACCAAGTTACCCATTGGGGAAGATCAACCTCGACGTTCAGTTTGGAACCCGAGAAAATTATAGAATCGAGAAACTGGAGTTTGAAGTCGTGGATTTTCCATCGCAAGTACCACGCTTTGTTGGGACGACCAAGCATACGCTAGATTTATGGCAAGTACCACACTATACATACTTGTTATGGAGATTGCCTGGACCCAAGGGACCAATCACGGTCAAAGGGAGTTTTGCCTTAGCTGATAAGTGCGACAAGGATTTCCATCGGTTATCAGAAACCTTCGGGATGCAAGCTGAATACTTGGCGTCAAAAAGCATGACTGATTACGACGTACTGCCAGACGTTGGAAGGCCAAACAAAGAATCAACTTTCAACGCAGAGAAAAATTCTAAGGAGGTGCAGATTCACCCGACAGATCCAAAAAGACGACATCCATTGCAAACAACATGGATATCGCATAGGAAAGCACGCTCATCGAGTTCCTCCGTGAGAACCGGAAAATCTTCGCATGGTGTCCAGCCGACATGCCGGGAGTACCCGGGGAACTTGCCGAGCACCACCTAAATTTGGATCCAACAATGAAACCAATCGGACAACCTTTGCGGCGTTTTCGGAACCAAACCGCAAAGCCATGCTATCGAAATAAATCGACTAGAGGAAGCTGGTTTTATCGGAGAGATATCTACGTAAGCCACATGGGTAGCTAACCCCAGTGATGGTGCCAAAGAAAAACACGACAGTCCTTCGCATGTGCGTCGACTTTACGTGTCTCAACAAACATTGCCCTAAGGATCACTTTCCCTCCCAAGGATCGATCAAATCATCGACTCCACGGCAGGTTGTGAACGTCTTTCCTTTTTGGATGCATACTCCGGTTATAACCAGATCAGATTAAAAGAAGACGATGAAGCCAAAACAGCGTTTATTACACCTTACGGCGTGTTTTGCTACAAGACAATGCCCTTCGGTCTAAAAAATGCGGGAGCAACATATCGAAGGATGATGCGAAGTGTTTAGCAACACGGATCGGGAAAAATGTGCAAGTATACATTGATGATGTCGTCATAACATCAAAAAAGGGGGCAACGCTGATCGAGGATCTCAAAGAAACTTTTGACAACCTCGACAGATTCTGCCTCAAGCTGAACCCGACGAAGTGTTCTTTTGGCGTCCCAGCAGGAGAACTTCTGGGGTTTCTAGTTTCAGCAAGAGGGATTGAAGCAAATCCCGACAAAATACAAGCCATAGTAACAATGAGAAAGCCAACAAAGTTGAAAGAAATACAGCAGCTAACTGGGCGAATCGCAGCTTTGAGCAGATTTGTCGCCAGGTTAGGAGAAAAAGCGTTACCATTTTATGCGCTGATAAAACAAGGAGATAAATTCCAGTGGAACGAAGAGGCCGATAGAGCTTTCGAGGATCTGAAGCGAAAAATCTCGACACCACCAATCCTGGTGGCTCCAAAGGAAAAGGAACCTCTCCTCGTTGTATATTGCAGCCACACCCCAAGTGGTTAGCACGGTGTTAGTTGTCGAAAGAGAAGAAGAAGGGAAAATCCATGGAGTGCAGCGGCCAGTATACTTCGTGAGCGAAGTCTTGTCGCCCTCAAAACAAAGGTACCCTTAGTACCAAAAACTAGCATATGGAGTGTTCACGACAGCGCGGAAATTGCGCCACTATTTTTCGGCACACCCGATCACAGTGGTCAACGAAGCTCCCTTGTCAAATATACTGAACAATCCAGAAGCTACGGGTCGTGTCTCCCTTTGGGGAATAGAACTTTCCCCTCGGGACATCACGTACGAAAAAGAAAAGCAATAAAGTCGCAAATACTGCCGGACTTCATCGCGAGTGGATGGAGTTGCAAAATACGGGACCTCCGGATTTGTCGAGAACCTGGACTATGAACTTTGATGGGTCCAAGAGACTAGAAGGGGCTGGCGCAGGAGTAGTACTCATATCACCTGAAGGCGACAAATTGAAGTACATCCTTCGGATGACGTTCCCTAACGCGTCCAACAATGAAGCGGAATATGAGGCTCTCATACACGGGATGAGGATGGCGAAAGCCTGCGGAGCAACTCGATTAAAAATCTTTGGCGATTCACAGTTGGTAGCTCAGCAAGTTATGAACCAATGTGACGCAATCAATGATAGCATGATGGCATACAAGGAGGTGTACAATGAGCTCGAGAAGTTATTCGATGGATGCGAAGTAAATCATATTAGTAGATTGAGCAACGACGAAGCCGACGTTCTTGCAAACATCGGGTCGCAGTGCCTTGCAGTCCCACCATGTGTATTTTGGGAAGAGATAACAGAGAGATCCACTGAGTCGACAAAATCAAAAAAGAAGGAGAAGAAACCCTCGGGGGCTACCAAGGAGAAGCAAGAGGAAGAAGAAGAAGAGCAAGACCTGGTCATGGTAATACAGATACCGTGGATGCAGCCATACATATCATATATACTCAGGAAAGAAATACCCGACGATCCAGTCGAGGCAAGGCGAGTAATTCGACGCTCCAAATCTTTCACAGTGGTTAAGGGAGAATTATATAAGAGAAGTATTTCAGGCGTCTTGCAAAGGTGCGTCACACCTGAAGAAGGAAGAATAATTCTGAAGGATGTACACGAAGGGATATGTGGCCACCACGCAAGTAGTCGAGCTATCGCAGCCAAGGTTTTTCGGGCAGGATTCTACCTGGTTAACAGCAATTGAGGACGCTAAGGACATAGTACGAACTTGCGACGCGTGTCAAAGGTTTGCCGCAAAACCTCACTCTCCAGCAGCAGAGCTAGCACCAATACCTTTGTCGTGGCCCTTTGCACAATGGGGACTCGATATGGTGGGTAAATTACACAAATCGTGGCCAGGAGGAAAGGAATACATGCTAGTAGTCGTCGACAAATTTACAAAGTGGATAGAAGCGAAGCCGATAAATTCACCGGACGGAGCATCCGCAGTAAAATTCATAAAAGGCCTCGTCTTCGGATTTGGAGTGCCCCACAGACATCGTCACGGACAACGGCAGCAATTTCACATCCAATGAATTCAAAGACTATTGCAAAGAGGTGGGTATCAAGCTGAACTTTGCGTCGGCTTGCACATCCTCAAACCAATGGGCAAGTCGAGAAAGCCAATGGCATCATCTCGCAATGGCATCAAGAAACGTCTGTTGGGACCTTTAGAAAAAGCTCGACATACCTGGCCTGAAGAACTACCAAGTGTGCTGTGGAGCATCCGAACAACACCAAATACGGCGACACAAGAAACCCCGTTTTTTCTAGTCCATGGCGCGGAAGCAGTACTTCCGATAGAAATAGAGCACGACTCCCCTAGAGTCACAGCATATGATGAAGAAGCGTCAAAGACAGCATTGGAAGACGATGTAGATGCACTCGACGAAGCTCGAGACGAAGTATTATCAAGGGTCACCAAATATCAACAGGACTTGAAAAATTATCACAGCCGACGTTTGCGGCCAAGATCTTTTCAAGTGGGGGACTTAGTTCTTCGGCTCACGCAAAAAAGTCATGAAAAACTCGAGTCACCATGGCTTGGTCCCTATATCGTCACGGAAGTAATTGGAGGAGGAGCATACGTAATAAAGGACAAGAAGACGAGGGTGGAGGAGCAAAACCCCCGGAACGTGGCGCAACTCAGGGCGGTTCTACGCCTAGAGCTAAAATATAGTCCTTGTAAAAACTTCAATGTACGGAAACGCCCACGAGTTTTCAGACGCACTCTTTTCCTTTTTCGGGGCACCGAGTGGGGCCGGGAAAGGTTTTTAATGAGGCGGGCTCGTGGTGCTGCAATATAATAAAGATAGTGGAGATATACTTCTTATTTTTCGACACGCTCGGGGGCTCAAACGCCCAAATTTCAAAATACATACAATATAGATTCACTGAAATATTTCGCCTTGGTACATTAATACCTCGCCAAATATAACAAAATCGGAAGACAGCAATCATAAATATAGTGTACACATCAAAAAACGTAAGTGCCTTGGTTTAAAAAACCTCGCCATGCAAATATAGAACTTCGACATCAAAGATAGTCGAAAATGGGCAATCTACCCAAGGGACAAACAAAGATGTCTTATTCCAGCAGGAAAAATAGATTTCAAGGAAGGAAAAATAGTGCAATCTTCGCCTAATTAGGCTCGGGGGCTTCAACAAGATAGAGGACCTCAGCAATATACAATAAAATCCTTCGGAAACATAAAAAGAGGAGGGACATTAAAAAAGAGTGAGATATAAGGTTTCCAATATAATACAAGTCAGTTAAATCCCAAGATAGTATCTACGGACAAGCCCCTGGTTGTCTTATGCTCAGCATAAGAACCCTTGGTAAAAAACTCCGAGTCCATCCGAAGAAGTTCATGTATCATCGATTCAGCTACAGGAGCTACCATTGCATCGATTGAGTCAATATCATTTTTTCGACGCGTTTTCTTGGCCGAGCAACCAGCAACAATCTTCGTCGAGTCCAACTTTGGATAACAAATGTTTATCATAATCATGGCAAATCTCGCTCCAGCAGTGAGTTGAGCCCGCACAAAGGTATGGATGCGAGGAGCATCTCTGAATACCTCCAATAATTCGGGAAGAGTTTTTGGAACCTCGTTTCGCGGAAACAGATTCCTATAAACAAGGGTTAATGTCGACGTGCAAAAGCTGAGAAAATCGCGCACCTGGCAAGCACGATCTTGGAACCTAACAATTTGTTGGGTTCGTTCAGGAGTGGCCCGGAACAAACACCCATGATTAAGGGAGAGATTAACAAGAAGATTTGTCCTCTCATTCACTCTCCGATCTTCGACAGCAGAATCCAAGAACCGAGCCTCGTTAAAAGCGACAGGGCAAGAAATTGGAAGAAAGGCACAAGCAAGATAAAGAAGAGGCATCAGAAGAAAGCAAAAACGTACCTAGCATATCCGTGCTAGCTTCCAACGATTAGCTCAAGCATACTATTTTCTCGGGTTGTGGCTCCCTTTGCTTCCAGTACAGCAGCATCCCTAGCAGCCACAACTTCTTCGGCTTGATGAAGAGCAAGTTTTTCTCCTTCAGAGGCTTTTCGAGATTGTTCCATCATGGCCAAAGTTTGTTTCTTCATAGACTGAAGTTGTTGTCGAAGTTCTTGTAAATCTTCCGACAAATGTCCGCTTGAGGAACTCTCGAGGAGACTATGGTCGACTAGTATTTTCTTCGAGAAGGAAGATGCAGGTGAAGCAGCGGCAGAACAAGGAGGAGTCGAGTAGTTATCAAATATTGACTGGAAAAGAAAGGCCCAGGATCAATGAAAAGCACGAAGGGAAATTTCATTACTTGCTAGAAAATTTACATGGGTATTACAAAAGAAAGTTCTCCAGGAGGACTAAGTGAGTAATTGTCGCCAAGGCTAAAATGGCGACAAGAGCAAAAGAAACAGAAAAGGAAACAAGGAGGCATGCAACTAGACCTCCGGCCTCGAGGAGCTAGGAGTCGAAGTTGACTTGATCCCGAGATACGCCAAGATTTTCTTCGTATTGGGCTTGGCCGCCTTAATCAGTGACTTCCATCTCGACTGTTCTATCTGATCAGTGTCGCCAACCTTCATCCAGTCTAGAGTCTGTTGGCTGTCGACAACTGGAGCAACAGTATTTTCAACAGCCACCTTCATATTTTCATGGCGCATCTTCAGCCCAAGGTCTTCCGATGAATTGAAAAGCTTGGCAAGGTCAAGGAAAGTCGAAGGTTCCTCTTTCTTCGGGAAGAAGTAGGGGAACAACGCCGACAAACCCGCACCGGCATTAGCCACGCCTTCACGAATTTCGCGCCCATGCAACTCCAAAAGAGAGAGTGCGTCAAGGAGAGGGTCATTAACGGGATTCTCCAGATCAAAATCTTGGTCCGTTTGGGCTGCCACATGAGACAAAACATTAGTCGAAAACCAAGATACAGGAAATGCAACAAAATAGAAGAAATTGAGGATATTACTCAGCGTACGTCGACTTTGCGACTTCAAACGCTTGATGATCCCTTGCTCACGTGCAGCTTGTGCAGATTTTTGCTCGTGTAAGGCAGATTCAGCATCTTTGAGCTTTTGCTGCAATTCCTCGACACTAGCGGCCTTTGCTTTGGCATCATCAGCTTCAGCTCTAGCTTCGCTAGCGGCAAGCTCAGCTTTCTTGCGAGCCGCCTCACTTTGCTCAAGTTTTCGAGCAAGTGTCTCGGCACGTTCGTTAGCCTCCGCCGTTTTTCGTTGAGATGTGGAAAAGAGAGAGAAGAAAGATCACAAATAGCGACAAGCAAGCAGGAGTAAAAAACCAAGGAAAAACAGCAAGTATAAAAGTCGTTACCTTCGGCTCGCTGGCATACTCGCGGTACCCAATAAATTGGGACCCGATGCGGATAAGATCCTTGATCATAGGCTGTCAAAGAAGAAGAAAAGAAGGGGAAAACTTCGGTATTACAAAAAGTAAGGGTCCACAAAAGCAAAATAGAAGAAATATAGACATCGACAAACTTACATCATCCAAGAGCTGCGACGAAGAGCTGCTCAATTGAGGAGGAGGCTCAACGATCATTTCAACCCTTGCCCTTTTTGGCGAAGGGACAAGGGGGCTTGAAGGAAGAGTAGATGTATCAACATTCCGTTGAGGAGGCGACGATTCTTCTCCTTCAACAGGTTTCTCTGAAATAACTAAAGTGTGTGACGTGCTCGTCCGAGGAGCTACGTCACGAGTTGGTACTTCTTCCTCGTCATCACTGCGAGTAAGGAGCAATAGCATAAAAAGCAAGACAAAGAAAAAACTTCGATTACAAAAATAAAGAAGAAGCCGAGGAACTTACGAGCTGACGAGGGATGCAACATAAGGATCATAAGTTGCCTTCGGAGGAGAAGGAACAACTTCTTCGGCTTTGGAAGTGCCGGAATCTTCGACATCGTTCCTCTTCCTTTTCCTTTGTGGGGAAACAGCGGGAGGAGGAGATTGGATCGACGTGGTGTCCTCGGAAGATCCCGCAGACTTTCGAGAATCCACGGGATCATTCACAAAGGACGGAACTTCTTGATTGTCGTCGGTAACAATGCCCATTTCTTCGACTTCTCCATCCTCAGGAAGAGGAGGAAGGGAAGCCATAGTAGGGTGATTCTACAAGAAAATAGCGACAAAGGGAAAAATAGAGAGATATCAATGCAATGAGATGCAGGGAAAATTCATAAAAAGATAAAATTCGAGAAGACAAAATACCTCGGGGAGAGGATTGGTGGAGTTGTAGGGTTCCACGCGACAAGAGGAAGGAATAGGATCCTTCTTACTCAGCGAGGTAATTCTTCGAATAAGCTTCTCCAAGTCTTTCACAGAAAGATCATTGGAGAGCCTATTGGCGTCATTGGCACCAGAGTACGTCCAAAGGGGATTTTTGCGAGCCTGAAGAGGCTGCACTCTAATCCTAAGAAAATAGGCAGTGATTTGGACACCAGATAACTCTTTGCCTCGAGTATTTTGAAGTTGATGAATACGAGACATAAGAGCTTCTGTCGCCTTTTTCTCTTCTTCGGAAGCTTCGGCATCCCAGGAGTAGCGGCGTTGAATCTTTGCGTTTCCGTCGAAAGGAACTATGTTGTGTTCCACGGAATTGGCGCTTTCTTCGTGTATATAGAGCCACCTTTTGCGCCATCCTTGGACAGTAGTCGGGAAATTTGACGTCGAAATAATCGACATCGGTTCGGACACGGATAACTACGCCACCTATGTTGTAGGTGGCGTTGTGAGCGCCATTGCGGCGAAGGCAGAAAATGCGCTTCCAAAGAGCCCAATTGGGAGCGACTCCAAGAAAGCATTCGCAAAGCGTGATAAAAATAGAAATGTGAAGGATGGAATTGGGGGTCAGCTGGTGCAGCTGAATCCCATAGACAAAGAGAAGACCGCGGAGGAAGTCATGGATTGGGGTAGAGAGGCCGCGGATGAGATGATCAACGAAACTAACCCGATACTCCATTGGAGGCTTGGGGTAGCTTTCTTCGCTGGGAAAGCGGATGGCGTCTTCCTTCTTCATCAGGCCGAGCCTCTTCAGCATGTTGACATCTTGGTTGGAGATTTTGGATCTCTCCCACTCAAGATCTTCAGCGGCCATCTTGGACTCCGGAGTGCTGTGCCGAGTCAAACGCGCACGCGGTGGCATCAACGGTAATGGGCAGAGCAATGTGTGCGAGTGCGGGAAATCAGAGAGAGTTGGGCGCAGGGGAAGATTTGCGAAGAGGAACAGGTGAGCGGCGCAAGCGAGGGGATGAACGGAGGTTGAAGACAAGGTTTATATAAGAATTGGGTGAAGCAGTGTGCCGTTGGATGAGGAAATCGTATGGTGAGAATAGATCTTCTAGATACAAGGGCAAACAAGTATTTTTATTGAGATAGGCGTTACCGTACGTGCGCCAGAAAAAGCGGAGGACGTGTGTCCCCCACTTACACGACGTGTCAACGTGGTGGGAACGATGGACCCACAAGGCAGAAAAAACTCGACCATTAATAGAGTTGAAGAAAAGTTTGACAAGGGAAAATATGTCGACAAGAAAAATAAAAGGAGAATGGCGACAGGATAAGTTATTTGCATACTTCGGGAGCCTTTGGTCAAGAACAAGTTTTTGCCCAAATGCTCGGGGGCTACTTCGAAAAAAGTAAAGTTTCGACTATGGCAAATATAGAAGTTGTGGGAGCCTACAACCAAGCACAAGTTCTTGGCTGTAGCCTCGGGGGCTACTCCCATCGGGAGCGCTGTTCGCGCACCCGATAGATAAAAAAAAGAAGAGAAAGATTATCGGGAGATACTGGCAATATAGCGACAAGGTGGACTAAAATGTTGAGCCTACAACCAAGCACAAGTTCTTGGCTGTAGCCTCGGGGGCTACTCCCATCGGGAACGCTGTTCGCGTGCCCGATGAAATATAAAAAGGAAAAAGAAAAAGAAAGATAGAACAGCAAGAGAGTATATTTCGAGTTATAATTAACTCTACATATACTCCCATCGGGAGATTAATATAAGTCATATTTGACTCGATAAAATGTGCCATTCCAACAGCCGGAAAAGCACTCGACAATATATTCTCGAACGCCAAAGTTGCGATCAATTTCCGAATGCCGCAAATTTGCGAAGGTAAGACCCGGATCTATTCTGCTGGCCGTGGCATCGCCGAAGACTGCGCTCTGCTACTTTTATCCGTATCAACGGATACGAAGAAAAATCCTAACGGACGCGTTAGGTACTCGATAAATTTGACCGGGACTCGACGAATGGTAAGACCTTAAGCGGCACTCGTCGAAGTTTACACCGGTATCCCGAGATCATGTCCAGGGACGTGATTTTGAAGTAGGTTTTTGCGGATTGCCACTAGAGCAGTTAACTAGTACCCGATCCGTCGGATGAACTAGCCCCAACTACCAATATCCCCGTACAATATAGAATTTTATGAGAAGAAGTATAAAAGTTAGAGCTTTCGAATAAAAATAAACGAGTGGAGATTTTCCATGACTCTATGATTCAAGCAAAATCTCGGGGCTACCGACATAGGCATCCCAAATGGGCCTGCCGAATATAGTACCCGGGGTTTATTGAAGGCCCACTACCCGAAGAATAAGAAGATTCGGAAGCCCAAGATGTATTAAAGGAAAAGATAGAGTTGTAATAGGAAGTGTTATCCGTAATCTGGCGGGATGAGTTAGAAACCGTCCCGGACTACGTAACTTGTACAAAACGAAACCCTCGACTCCACCTCTTATATAAAGGGGGAGTCGAGGGACGAGGAGATCATCGAATCATTGTCTGCAAACCCTAATTTTCATATTCGTCGAGTACTTTTCGGCTGAAACCTTCGAGATCTACTTGCCCTCTACTTCTAACTAAACCCTAGCCTACAATCCATAGGCATTGATAAGTTAATCCCTTGTCAATATGTATCTCCACTATATTTATTATATTGTAGCACCGCGAGCCCGCCTCATTAAAAACCTTTCCCGGCCCCACTCGGTGCCCCGAAAAAGGAAAAGAGTGCGTCTAAAAACTCGCGGACGTTTCAGTACATTGTATCTTTACAAAGGAAGACTATATTTCAGCCCTAGGCGTAGAAACGCCCGAGTCTGCGCCACGTTCCGGGGGTTTTCTCGGGAACCCCTGTCTTCTTGTCCTTGATCCTGTATGCTCCTCCTTCGATTACTTTCGTAACGACGTAAGGGCCCAGCCACGGTGACTCGAGCTTTTCAGTACTTTGTTGATTGAGCCGTAAGACTAAATCCCCGACTTGGAAAGACCTTGGCCGCAACCGTCGACTGTGGTAGTTCTTCAGGTCCTACTGGTACTTGGTGACTCGTGAGAGCACTTCATCCCGAGCTTCATCGAGTGCATCCACGTCGTCCTCCAAAGCTCTTCTTGAAGTTTCTTCGTCATACTCTGTGACTCTTGGGGAGTCATGTTCTATTTCGATTGGTAGTACTGCCTCAGCTCCATGGACTAAAAAGAACGGAGTTTCTTGCGTCGCCGTATTTGGTGTTGTTCGAGTACTCCACAAAACACTTGGCAGTTGTTCTGGCCAGGTATGCCGAGCTTTTTCAAGCGGTCCTAGCAGGAGCTTTTTGATGCCGTTGCAGATGATGCCATTGGCTTTCTCGACTTGGCCGTTGGATTGCGGGTGCCCAACTGACGCGAAGTGCAGTTTGATGCCTACTTCTGCGTAATATGCCTTGAACTCCTTGGACGTGAAGTTACTGCCGTTGTCTGTGACGATGCTGTGAGGTACTCCAACCCGAAAAACGATGCTCTTCACGAATTTTATGGCTGACGCTGCGTCTGGCGAATTTATCGGTTTTGCTTCTATCCACTTGGTAAATTTATCGACAGCAACCAACATGTACTCGTATCCTCCTGGCGAAGCTTTGTGTAACTTGCCTACCATATCAAGTCCCCATTGGGCAAAAGGCCAAGACAATGGTATTGGCATCAGCTCTGCTGCTGGGGAGTGTGGTTTTGCGGCGAATCTTTGGCACGCGTCGCAGGTTCGTACTATCTCTTTTGCATCCTCGATTGCTGTCAACCAGTAAAATCCAGCCCGAAAAACCTTTGCTGCAATAGCTCGACTACTCGCATGGTGACCACATATTCCCTCGTGTACATCCTTTAAGATTATTCTTCCTTCTTCGGGTGTAACACACCTTTGCAGCACTCCTGAAATATTGCGCTTGTATAACTCCCCTTTGACCACTGTGAAGGCTTTGGATCGTCGCATAACTCGCCTTGCTTCAATTGGGTCATCAGGTATTTCTTTCCGTAGGATATACGATATGTACGCTTGCATCCATGGGATTTCTACCATCATCACCAGCTCCTGATTCTCTTCTTCATCTCGAACTTCTTTGTGAGGCGCCGAAGTTTTCTCCTCCTTCGTCTTCTTCTGCGCCTTTGTCTTTGTGGATCTTTCAGCTATTCCCAAAACACCTCTGGTGGGATTGGGAGGCACTGTGACCCGATGTTTGCGAGAACGTCGGCTTCATCATTGCTCAGCCTACTGATATGATTTACTTCGCATCCATCGAACAGCTTCTCAAGCTCGTTGTACACCTCCTTGTATGCCACCATGCTGTCATTAACTGCGTCACATTGGTTCATAACTTGCTGTGCTACCAATTGTGAGTCGCCAAAGATTTTTAGTCGAGTTGCGCCGCAGGCTTTCGCCATCTTCATCCCGTGTATAAGGGCTTCATATTCTGCTTCATTGTTAGATGCGTTTGGGAACGTCATCCGTAGGACGTATTTCAATTTGTCGCCTTCGGGTGATATGAGTATCACCCCTGCGCCAGCCCCTTCTACTCTCTTGGATCCATCGAAGTTCATGGTCCAGGTTCTCGACAAATCTGGGGGTCCTGTATTTTGTAATTCCATCCATTCTGCAATGAAGTCTGGCAAAATTTGTGACTTGATTGCCTTTCTTTTCTCATATGTGATGTCCCGAGGGGAAAGTTATATTCCCCAAAGGGAGACACGTCCTGTAGCTTCTGGATTGTTCAGTATATTTGATAGAGGTGCTTCATTGACCACTATTATCAGGTGTGCCGAAAAATAGTGGCGCAACTTCCTTGCTGTTGTTATTACTCCATATGCTAGCTTCTGGTACTGAGGGTACCGTTGTTTTGAGGGCGATAAAACTTCGCTGATGAAGTATACAGGCCTTTGTACTCCATGGAGTTTTCCTTCTTCCTCTCTCTTTCAACGACTAGCGCCGTGCTAACCACCTGAGGTGTGGCTGCGATGTATAGCAGGAGGGGTTCCTTCTCTTTTGGTGCTACTAAGATTGGTGGTGTCGAAATTGTGCGCTTTAAATCTTCGAAAGCTCGCTCTGCCTCCTCATTCCATTGGAATATCTCTCCTTGCTTGATTAGGGCGTAAAATGGTAGTGCTTTTTCTCCCAATCTGGCGACGAATCTGCTTAAAGCTGCGAATCGCCCAGTCAACTGTTGTATTTCTTTCAACTTTGTTGGCTTCCTCATTGTTACGATAGCTTGGATTTTTTCGGGATTAGCTTCGATCCCTCTTGCTGATACTAGGAACCCGAGAAGTTCTCCTGCAGGGACGCCGAAAGAACACTTCGTGGGATTAAGTTTGAGGCAAAATTTGTCGAGGTTGTCGAAGGTTTCCTTCAAGTCCTCGATTAACGTTGCCCCCTTTTTTGATGTGATGACGACATCGTCGATGTATACTTGTACATTTTTTTCCAATCTGTGTTGCTAAGCACTTCTGCATCATCCTCTGGTAGGTTGCTCCCGCGTTTTTCAGACCAAAAGGCATTGTTCGATAGCAAAACACGCCATAAGGTGTAATGAACGCTGTTTTGACCTCATCCTCTTCTTTCAATCTGATCTGGTTGTAACCAGAGTAAGCATCCAGGAAGGAAAGACGTTCACATCCTGCCGTGGAGTCGATAATTTGATCGATCCTCGGGAGGGGAAAGTGATCCTTTGGACAATGTTTGTTGGGACACGTAAAGTCGACACACATGCGAAGGACTTTAGTGTTTTTCTTCGGGACCAACACTGGGTTTGCGACCCACGTGGCCTCTGTATGCAGCTCCTTGATGAAACCAGCTTCTCTCAATCGGTCAATCTCTGACAGCATAGCTTTGCGGTTTGGCTCCGAAAAACGCCGTAAAGGTTGTTTGATTGGTCTCGCTATTGGATCCAAGTTTAGGTGGTGCTCGGCAAATTCCCTGGGTACTCCTGGCATGTCAGCTGGACACCATGCGAAGATTTTCCAGTGCTCACGGAGGAACTCGACGAGCGCGCTTTCCTATGCGAGGTCCATGTTTGCCGCAATGGATGTCGTCTTCTTTGGATCTGTCGGGTGAATCTGTACCTCCTTGGAATCCTTTGTAGTTAAAGGTTGCCTCTTTATTAGGCCTCCCTACATCTGGTAGCACATCATAATCAGTCGTAAGCCTTGACTCCATGTATTCTGCTTGCATCCCGAAAGTTTCTGATAGTCGATGAAAATCCTTGTCACATTTATCGGCTAAAGCAAAACTTCCTTTGACTGTAATAGGTCCCTTAGGTCCAGTTAATCTCCACAACAAGTACGTGTAATGTGGTACTGCCATAAACCTGGCATATGCTGGCCGTCCCAACAGGGCGTGATATTGCGACGGGAAATCCACGACTTCAAATTCCAGTTTCTCGATCCTGTATTTTTCTCGGGTTCCGAACTGAACGTCGAGATTGATCTTCCCCAGCGGATAACTTGGCTTCTCCGGTGTGATACCGTGGAATCGTGTGTCGGTTGGTTTTAGGTTTGCTAGGGATATATTCATCTTCCTTAGTGTATCCGCATACATAAGGTTTAAACTGCTGCCGCCATCTATGAAAACTCGAGATACATCGAATCCCGCAATTACTGCTGGTAAGATCAGTGCTGACTGCCCTGGTCGAGGAACTTGCTGTGAATGATCAGCTATTGTGAAGCCAATGTCTTGCCCTGACCAGTTAAGGTACTCGACTGTTGGTGGAGGCATCTTCTCTGCCATAAACACCTGTCGCGAGATTACTTTCTGAGCTCTATTGGATGGCCTGCCTTTCTGAATCATCGAGACCGCTCCGTTAGAGTTAGGATCAACATAAGGCGGTGGAGCAGGTGCTGCCGCTATTCTGAGCTGATGTCGATTTTCATCTGTAATTGCGGGAGGTGGCAAGTGAATCTCACTCCTAGGTCCCTGAGGATTTCTGTGCGCTGCCTGAGCATTTGCATGTCCTGCCCATCTTAACATTGCCTGGAAATTTCGGCAATCCTTCTGCAAGTGTCCTGACTGTCTTTTTCCATTGTTGTCGAGAAAAAAGTGCATCTGACACGGCCCGTTCATCATCTCTTCGGGGGACACAAAAGGTCTCTGGAACCTTGACCCGGTATTTTGCCTATTGTTTCGGGAGTCATCTCTATTGTCGCCTCGCTGTTCGTTGCTCCTCTGGTAATCATCTCTGTTGTTTCCTCCGGCGCTTGCTCGGAAGCCAGCCGAAATTTGCCCAGGAGCATCATAACTCGAGTACTGCCGAGGAAATCGTCGCCTACTTTGATAATTTCGGCCGCGGTCCTCCTCTGGTGACCTATGCCGTTTGTTGTGAACAGCATCTTCTCCATCTGCCCATCTGTTTGCTATCTCCATTAATGCGGATACTGTCTTTGGATTGGTCCTGCCCAAATCCTCGACAAAATCTCCTCGTCGGATTCCTGCAACAAACGCGTCTATTGCCCTCTCGTCAGATATATTTTCTGCCGAGTTTTTAATGATGTTCCATCTTTGGATATATTTTCTCATTGGTTCGTCTGGCTTTTGTCGACATGACCTCAATTCCTCTAGCGATGCAGGTTTTTTTGCAGGTGGAGCGAAAGTTCTTGACGAAAACATCCTCAAAACTGTCCCAGCTGTCGATAGATCCTGGAGGTAGTTTCTTTATCCAGGATCACGCGGCTCCACTCAGGTGTATCTGAATACTTTGCATAGCTGTTGCTCTGGTCCCCCCTGTGAGCTTCACCGTTTCTAGGTAATCGACTAGCCAATCCTCTGGATATTGCAGGCCGTCGAATTTCTTGAAACTATCGGGTAACTTGAATCCCGAAGGGACTCGAGTTTTTCGAACTCTCCTTGTAAAGCATGGTAAACTGCACATGTCCTCGTCGTTTATTTCTGGGGAATGCCGATGTTCTCTTCTACTTTGCCGTGCTCTGTCCACCCTTGCTTGTGCTGCTGTGTCTCTTGCTGCACTTGTCCCTTCAGGAGCTGCTGCTGCTGCTGCCCCAGGTCGTGGACTATTTTGCCTTGCTGTTCCTTCGGGAGGTGTTGGTGCAAACGCCGTCCCCATGGCTCCAACTCCTGCCATTGCCATGTTGTATAGTGCTTCCCTTGGATCTCCTGGAGGTGGCCTTGATGCGAGGATAAAGGCCTGTGTCGCCATATACCCAGCTTCTGGTGTCTTGGGGATGATGTTTCCTCTCGTGTCTATCGACATAAAAGACATGTCGAGGTTTTGAACCAAGTACTCTCTTTCTCCTTCGGGTATGTTTTGCAGCCTTGATCTTGCTCGTTCCGAGCTTCTCCGTGGCTATCTCCCGAAGTTCCGGATTGTCGACTTAACTCCGCTCTTCGCTCGCTTGAAGCGGAGGCTGCCTCCTTTCTTCTATTTAAAGCAGTACGTCTGTTTTTCCAACTCCCTTGCCGCTCGTGCGAGCCTATATTGATATGCTTGCAGCTCTGCTGGCGTGGCTGTTGTAGCCATTGGTTCTGAGCCATCCATAGCTCTTGCGGCTCTATCCCATGCTGCCTGCGGGAGTTGAACTCTATCGTGAGGCTCAGGTCCGACGTATTTACTGCCTAGACCTTGTCGTAGATTAGAGGGATCGACGTATGGATTTCCCAGATCGTCAAAGGCCTCAGATGTTTCCTCTTGATCACGACTTGGCTCTCCGATGGCATAAATCTGATGGTATTTTGTATTCGGATCTGTGCTATGTTTGGTGACACCATCATAAAGATTGGCGAAGACCTTGCCCACTGTAGTGGATTTGTCGATGAACTCGAAGCTGTCGACGCTGCTCGAGTCATCACTTATATAGGAGTCCGCGGATGACTCGAAGGACATGTCGCCGAAGATCTTGGCGAGCTTTTCGCTTGCCCTGGTACTGATGAAGCGTGGCGATGAAGTCTCTTCTTCGCCTGACTCGATTGACGATGTTGAGTTCGAAAATCGGAATCGACCGCCGACAATCCCGACGAAATCGGAATTTCGAGACGATACGCTCCCTCTTTCCCGACGCGAAAGTGGAATCTTCCGAACGTCATCTCCATAGGCTCCTCCAGATACGCATATGCATCCAAACGGGAGGGCGGGTGAGGAACAAAATCGACAGGACCAGTTGCGATCTGTTTACCTCGATCCATTGCGTTGCTTGCAGTTGATGAAGTCGACGATCTTGAACGTGCCATCGAGATCAGATCCTTGACTCCTCTAATTCCCACAGACGGCGCCAATTGACAAGGGATTAACTTATCAATGCCTACAGGTTGTAGACTAGGGTTTAGTTGGAAGTAGAGGGCAAGTAGATCTCGAAGGTTTCAGCCGAAAAGTACTCGACGATTATTAAAACTAGGGTTTGAGAGACAATGATTCGATGCTTTCTTTGTTCCTCGACTCCCCCTTATATAGGAGGCGGAGCCGAGGGATTCGTATTGTACAAGTTACAGAGTTCGGGAGGGTTTCCAACTCATCCCGTAAGATTACAAACATCATCTTCTAATACAACTCTAACTTTCCTTAATATCAACTCGGGCTTCCGATTCTTCTTATTCTTCGAGTCATGGGCCTTCAGTAAACCCCGGGTACTATCTTCGGCAGGCCCATTGGGGATGCCTATGTCACCAGAAGAGGGCGCGCCCGTCCTTGTTCCAACTATTCCATTGGCTGACGAGACCGGTGGTGTTGCTCATCTCCATGTCGTACTGCGCCTGGAAGTAGGCGACCCACCAGACGTCGTTGTCGGTGGCCGCCCAGGTCGGATCGGCCCACTCGTCGGCGGTGAGGCAGACCGTCGGGCCTTGATGGCGTCCCTCCAGCGATCCGTGCCTGGCGACGGCAGCGGCGGGACACCTATGCCGTTGACGGCCATCCTCCACCTGCCGCTGCTTGGCAGGCGCATGTCCGGCGGGATTGGATATCCCGCGCGGTACAACGCCCATGCCTCCGCCACGATGAGGCTGCCGAAGCCGTTCGTCGCGATCTTGCGGGAGGACGACATTGGATAGAGGTTGGGAGCGGCGAGAGATTGGGATGAACAAGAACAACAGGGGCGCTCTTAATGTACAGCGGCGGCAGGCAGGCGAAGCGGCAGCGGGTCGTTGGACGAAATAACACCGACGCGGACGACCACGCGGCCAGGCACGACGAGACGTGTCCCTGCGTCGCGTGGGAAATCTGGAACGCCATTAACGTCGCTTGACCAAAGGTAGGCGATGGGGTTTTAGGCTTCCAAGCCGCTGACGCGTCGAGCTCGCGTCTCCTCGCGTCGCTTTTTGTTGTGTCCGGCGTGCCCGGAGTCCCCTATGTAGCGGGGACGGACTCAAAGCGCCGGACATCGTATTAGACCGCGCCAGACAAAAAGAGGTTTTAGGGCTCGCGGCTGGAAACTTTTTTCGTCCAACGCCCCAAATCCCTTTGAGGGATGCGACTCGAGATGATGTATCTAGATATATTTTAGTTCTAGATATATCCATATTAATGACAGGTATTATGAATCAGAGGGAGTAAAAATATTTTTTAGACAACCATCAGAAGCAAGCTGGAGAGTGTAGACATATTAGTTCATGGCAAACAGTGTAGATCATCCAAAGCTGCAATAGATAGGCAGCTAATGCAAAAGTTCTTCCAAGTTCAGAATTATAGCAAGGAAAGAATGATTTGCATCTGGTCATGGATAGCAATAAGAAAGAACAAGACATTATAATTAAACCTGTTAGTTCAATTTGAGCAAGGCATGAAAAACAAACCATTCCCAATAAAAACAACAGCCAGTTAGGGTAATCTAAGAAACCAAGACATGACTCTTAACAGCCATCAAAACTAGCGGAGTGTTACTCCGTTCACCTTGGCTGTACACTGATAAAATAAAAAGCTGCATAAGTAAACAACAGGAAGACCAAGCAGCAGTACACTTCTAATATTAAGATTAACTGCATTTCATAACCAAAAGTCTAACTTTTGCATCAAGTGATAAAGCACTGCAGCTAGACAGCATAACAGCATGAACATAATAGCGTCACAAGGAAGCAGGAACAGACTCTTGCAACATGTATCAAAACATTTTCCTCTTCTTGTTTCCTGACTCTCCCTTCTGGTTGTTGAATCCTCTAAAGTCATTCGTCGTCTCAGCAGTGTTTTGCTTCCTCATCCCTTTACGACCACCATGCCCAAACTTGGAATCTTTTGACCTACTGTTCTTACCTTGTTTACCTCGCTTTCCACCAGACCTATCACCAGGAGCAACACCAGGCCTCTGCTTCTTATGTTGCTTGAGTCCTTCTTCGACTTCAAAGTTAATATTTGGCCCATCCTCCTTCCCCTTGGAAAATCCCCCCTGTTGCCTCTGCTTCCTCCATTTCTTCACTGATTCGATGTTCTCCTTCTTCTCCTTGGCCCTCTCCTTAAGCTTCTCTGCCTGCACCTCCTTTGACCTCTTCTTCAACTCTCTCGCCTTCTTCCTCTCCTCGGCCTCCTCAATCTGCTTCTTCTCAAATAAGAGCTTTCCTTTGATCTTGTGCATGTGAGAGTCAGTCTTGACCATCTCTGCATAGTAATCTGCCGGCCTGAGGAAACGGACCTTCTTAGACTGCAACTTCTCAAAGGCCTGCCTCGTGCCATCCAGAGCCTGTGTGTAGAAAGCAAGCTCACGGGTAAGGTCATCATTCACATCAACCTTTTCCCCCTGGTCATGATCAATGGCAAGCTTGTGCATCCAGTCCACATTCTCCGGCCAGGCTATGTCCTCAAGTTTCTCAAGGAGCCGCTCCTTGTTGTATATGGCTTTCTTTGAAGGTTCAGCCTGCAACTCTTCTTCCTCTGAATCATCTTCTGATTCTACATATTCATCATCAGTATCATCATCTTCCAGCATGGCTTCTTCATGAACCAAGGGTTCTTCGTCACTTTCAAGTTCCACCATCTTCGCTGCAGCAAAGAGAAAATGGGTGTTAATTGACAGATCCAATATAACGCAAGCACAAGCTAGGAAATTTCTTCCAAGATCTACAGCCTAGTATTGGGTGGTCAAGTATTTTTCGATCCCTTTCTAACTCTCTAGGAGTGGTACAATTAGGTTTTGTTTTCGTCCCCAGTTTGGCAGATGTGACTGCTCAGGTTTGTGGCGCTATGTGCAGTTAGAATTTAGAACTCAACATTGAGTGTTCAATCTTGGTTGACCTACTGCCCACCGGAAGCCGTGCGGGCAAGCCTTGTAAGCGTAATCTACAGTGGGGAATCAGACGGCTGTTGGGGGCCCAAGGAATAATTGGAAGACGGGTTAATTCAGATTTTTCGCCACAGGGGTCTGCTTATGAAGTTAGAGGAAAAGGGGACAATGCAGTTGTTTTAGGAGACGAAGGTAATGATTCTCGAATTGTTAGTTCTTGTGTTCTAACTATAGGGAGTTTTCTTCGTTTTGAATTCAGTGAATTAATAGATGCTAAGGTCAGGAAATGAGGTTAGAGATGCATGTATTTCAAGAATCTGCATTAGGTGTGTTGTTTAAAATGACACTAGAATTTTCAATTAAGCACGGACAATTACTCCTACGAAATTTGCCGTGGTGTCTACTGCGATTCATGTTCGTAGTAAAAAGATTAGATGAAATTTCAGCCCAGAATTGACCCAAATTTTTTTTAGAAATAGCTATTCTGTTATATTTGTAACAACCAAGGAAATTCTATCTAATATACGCGACTCAACAGTGCAAAAAAGATGCAACCACTGATGAAAAAAATATTATAAATTGCAGGAGTCAGACTGGGAATGCACCTCCAGAAGAGACCTAAATTCTTCTCACGTCAGTAAACTGGTGCAAACACACTGTGATTTCCCCACAAGGGGGAAGGTGAAGTTATTGCACCAGCAGCAGAAATTTTGCTCGACTCAATTGGTGAAGCATATGATTTCCACAATTTGTTTCATAGGATGTGGTTATGGTGTTCGCTACAGGACGACCAGATTAAACATTGACCAAGTGAAGTGCATGGAAGAAATCGTATGTCCATGCTCGGTGAGTCTAGACATGAAGTGACTAATTCGTTATTACCAGAATATAGATTTTGATGGAAAAATGTAGCGGAAACCAAAAATGGTGAATTCACACTACTTGTTTCCTTTAAGCACAGGGAAATCATTTGGGGAACAGGCAAATCATTTGGGGACTGGCACATTGGCCATCCCATAGGCACTTTGACAGCTACACCAAGGATCTAGTGAAACAACTAAGGTAAAACAATGTGATTCCGGGGAAGGTGCACAACATTATAGGTACTTCCTATGTCCGGAAATAAGTGACTCGGATTTGTCTAGATTCGCACGTATCTACACACTAAAACGCGTCTAGATACATGCGATAATGACATATCCAAGTCACTTATTTCCAGACAGAGGTAGTTTCTTTGGTAAAATGGAAAATGTACCATCACCAAGAGGGCACCCAAGACCTTGTACAGCAAGATCAGGGGTGAGCACGCTGATGACTATGTTCACAAGACAATAGAGGTTTTCTGTGATATATGGGAGCAAACAATCCAGAGGTCATCTATAATGTCCAGGTAGGATCATGAATCTTTGGACTACCGGTAAGAGCCGGATGCAGTACCAGTATTTTGGTGATGCAATCGCATTCAACACCTGGGCCTGGCACACGTTGGACCTGCAATTGGCTAAAAGCATACGGCTCATATCCCACACAACCTATTGGATTCACGCAGTACCCAAAGTAATACTAAAACAGCTACAGAGCAGCTGACAGAAACGAACGGGAAGATGGGGAAAGGATAAGCGGACCAGGCGAGCTCGGGCGGACTTCGACTTAGCGGCTACTCAAATTCGACGGCGACTGTCTCCAATCAAGGAGAGAAAATGGGGGAACGAGTGGAGGAGGTACTCACCATGCCTACGGGGTACCATCGCTTGCGAGGAGGGTGGCCGGCCGCCGGAGAGGTTTCCGAGAGACGCGCGAGCGAGGAGGGGAGAAGGGGACGTTGGGGTTCTGAGAGGAGGCGCTTTGGGAGGCCAAGTTCTAGGGTTAAGCGTGATGTTGTTCGTGTTTTGGACCGGGCCGTACCTAAGGATGGGTCGAAATGGGCTGAAGAGATAGGAAGCTGGGATATACCCATGTTGCAACTACTGAAAACTGGCCTTTTTTAGTTTTGGATGAAGTTGACACAGATATTTCGTTACCATTCCTCAAAAAAAAAAAAAACTCGTTACCATTTGTTGAAGAAAATATCTAGTTTTTTTTGCAGGTAAAAGGGAATTTTATTACTCCACAGGGATTACAAGACGGTCATGGTCGAGCTCCTGCAACAAACATTCAGGTCCAGATTTCACGAGGCAGTGACTAGCCCTATTTTATATACGATCTACTTTTACAAAAGAAATAATGTTGTTACCATTAACTAAAGCCTTAATCTCTAAGATGAGATATGAAAGCGACGAGCGATCCTGCGACTTCTCCATGATTGAATCCACTAAGCCAGAGCAGTCTAGGTCCACTAGGATAGGCTTGTCGCACATTCGTGAGATATGCATGACACCAGGAGAGTTACATCAAGGGGTGGCGGTGGCGGTGCTAGCGGGAGCAGTTGGTGCTGAAATTTCCATCCCACCATGCTTTGGAACATTCCTATTATATTATCGTAGTTATTATGCGTTTTTGCCTAATTTTTGCCTTTGCTAGAGTTGCTCTAAGCTCCTTCCCTTACCAGCATGGTAGCATCTACTAGAAAATGTGATGCATTTAATACACGTTGTACACTTATTCGAAATTTAAGTGATCTCAACGTTAACCATGATAGTATGTACACGGTGTTGATCCTAAAGATTGTTATTTGCGGTTTGATTTCAACATACTCTATGAGGCCATCTTGAAAGCATACTTTACTCTCGTGTGGATTTTATATCTACTCTTAGTTGGCTTCAAGAATCAAGCAAACCATAGACAAGATCTTGATTGCCTTTTTTTTTAAAAAAATGTATACATGCAATTGTCATTGTGGGAGCTCACTCCCTTGCACACGAATTAGAAAAGAAGAGCATCAGAAAAGAATGCTTAACGCCACAACTTTTCTCCCCTTGTGCCCTTGTGGCGACTTCTCTACTTGAGCCTTCTCCCTAGATCCACTCTCTCTCTACTTCTCTCTCTCTCCCTCGCTCCCTCTCTCTCTCTCTTTGCGAGCGGCCATGGTGGCCTACGACTGGTGCGAGGGGGATCTTTTTTCTAGTACCTCTATGTTTTCTCGTTGTTAGGTTCCTCCCTTCTTCCCCATAGATGGAGAGGGATTAGGTTGCTTTTTTATCTTTTCGTTGGGGTCATTTTCGTAAAAGTTCGAGGGCATGGGTGTATTTTTTCCTTTTTCTTTTGAGGTCCAATATTATCCCACCGAGTGAAATCTCCTCCTCCTAGAAAAACAATTATCATGGTTTCGAAAAGTGTCTTTTTTTGTGAGAAATCCACCAATCTATTAATAATCATCAACAGTAGTACAAATAACCCAAAAAGTAAAGAAAATTATAAATTTGTACTCGGACCACCTAGCGACGACTACAAACACTAGCATGAGCCGAAGGCGCACCGCTGTCCTCGCCCCTCCATCGCCGGAGTCAGACAAAGCTTGTCGTAGTAGACAGACGGGAAGTCGTCGTGCTAAGGTCCCAAAGAACCAGCGCACCAGAGCAGCAACCATCGCCGGTGAAAACCGTAGATCGGAAGAAACTATCATGAAACCACACTAATAAACACGAAAACCGATCGGATCCTAGGAGATCCGATGGACACACAACTCCAAGCGTCCTCCGTTAGTGCTAGATGCACCACCGGAGCGAGGATAGAACGAGGAGGACCTTATTCTGAGCATCAGTGCTCCTAATTTTTAAAAATCATATTTTTTAGATTTTTTAAAAAATTAAATACCCACAAACGTACAGTAGAAGTTTCGGACAAAAATATGTTGTATTTTAAGCTATACAAAAAGACAAATTTCTCACAAATATCCACCCCTATAGGTAGCCATGAATTATTTTTCCTGTAGCTTAAAATACATGCAGTTTTTACCGAAACTTCACACGAGTATTCAGAACATATGTACAGGGACGGAGCCAGCAGGGGGCTGGTTGGGGCCATGGCCCCCCTCATGGTAAATTTTTTTGTTAGAAAACTTTGGTTAGTTTATATATTTGACCTTCAATTTGCCTAAATTTACATATATGGCCCCCTCCAATAAATTTTACATGCAAATGGCCCCCCTTGTGTTACTTTTCTGGCTCCGTCCCTGCATATGTATGTATCATGAAATAAATGTGACAATTTTTCGAAACGTAGATTTAGAGTTTTTAAATATTTTAGAAAGTCGGAGCACTGCTGATCATGTGTACCAAATCTGCTTCCCAAAGGTTTTTCTTATGATACCAGTTTCATGTTTCCAAACTCTCCGGGCTGGAAGAGACGTCATCGTTCTTGTCGAGCTACCGGTGTCGGCTTTTGTTTTCTCTTCTCTTTCTCTTCCGTTTCTTTTGGGCCTAGTTATGCGTTGCGACGCAGACGCTCAGTATCGTGTGGTTGCTATATTAATATAGCGGGGCGAAAGCCTGTTTCGAGAAGAGACGTCGCGGTCAAAGCGAGGAAGTGCAATGGGGCCGATAGGATAGGAAGGAGCCGCCAAACTGGAAGCCGTGGGGCGATCGGGGCCTCCGTGGGCAGGGGTTCCCCTACCAGCAGCCTCGGATCCGGCTTTTCGCGTGGCGCCGCTCCCGAGCCATCTCCTCATCCAGACAGATGATCATATCCACACCTACCGGATCATCCCACCGCAGCACCGGCCAACTATTATTTGGACCCCACGCTCCGCTTCCGCCACCACACCCACAGCTCAAGCGCGCTGGGCGCCACGCCGAAACCCACCAAACTGGACCTCCCATCCCACCAAGCGCTTCCACAGTCCAGGTCGCTTTCAATCGGGCCCAGGGTTTCCGACCCCACATGTCATTCCAACGAGTTGATGCTGAACTCGCAGGACAGGACAAAGCGGCGCCAGCGGACGAAAGCGTCGGTCGCTGCTCTGAAAGCGGCAGTGCTGTTACTGTAGACCCTTTTCGGAGAAGCCAGCTCGTTATCTTTCCGTAGCCGCCGGAAACGATTCGTCGTCCGACACCGACGTGCGGGCCGTGGCATCTTGCTGGACCCACGGGTCATGCTTTAGAGTTTAGAGGATAGTACAACTGCAGCCGCGCTGGTTTGGTGTTTTTTTAATGCACGGCCGAAAAGGTCTCTCCCTTCCAGGGGACGCCTCCTCCCGTGGACCGAGCCTACGGAGGGGTTGTTCCTTGGTCGCCGGCTAGCATCCAAACGTGTAGATTCTCTGGTCAGTAGGATCGGTGGTGAATAGATAAAAGCTTATCCTGCTTGTTTGGCATTCGAATTCAAAAGCACACGCCAGTATTGCTTGATATGGCAGAATGCACATGAACATGTTATATTTTTTTTTTGATTTAATGCGTATAAGTCAAGAATACAATTTCAATTCGACTCATGTTAAGCCAAGGTTATTGCCATGTGTACATGTTAGTCAAGCTTTCCTTTAAAAAAGTTATGATCCCTCCCTAATAATAAATAGAAGCAAAGTTTGTTTTATTGGGAACGTAGAAGAGTTCTTACATTCTCGATTAATAACGAGCTCTTACATTTTATGCCTCAACAACAAAAAATCGATCTTGCCTTTTCAATAAAATAAAACATCATTTGCCGCTAGATGACATGTGATAATGGGATGATGTGCTACTATCCAAACTTATTGAGAACGCTTTCTAAACATTATAGGCTTCCAGTGGTATGCTTTCAAAAAGTGCCATTATAATGTGTGATGGAAGAGAGAAGGGGAAGAGTGTGAAATAGAGCGGGTTGTTGTTTATACACCGACGTAAATTTGGCGAATCGTGAAATTATCAATGAGACCAGTTTGCTTGATGGTTCTATAAATCTCAATGTCACCTCACGATATTAGAAGGCAAAACCATGATATCAACGGATGAAATACTAGCAAGCTGTACGGGAGTATGAAGCACTAGAATCAACATAAAATGCATTTGTATGCGACCATCTCCCCATGGTCGAATATGCCTGAAAAGATATATAAGAAAAAAAACTATATTATGTAACACTTTTTTGTATGACATTATTAAGTGATACAAAACCTGATTTACCTTTGGGCATAACCATTGGACCAACATCCAACCATTCACATCATGTCCCTCCAATCCATTTATCATAGTCGAATAGGATTCAGTAAATTGTCTAGCGCAATAGAGGCTGAAAAGACATAGAAGAGCAGGAAGAAATTACTAGTTAGGAGCAAGGTTTAAAATAGAGCTAATAGCATATTTTGCCAACCCAGCTAAATTTTAGTAATTTTGCTAGCTATGATCAGCGGCGGAACTAGGCCCAAAATGTTGGGGCGGGCCAATACACTAAAGATGGGTAAAAATAAGCTATTATTGGGCTAAATTTTTTTGGGGCTAGGCGGGCCATGGCCCGGTTTTGCCCCAACATAGGTCCGCCACTGGCTATGATACTATTTGCGAAATAGCATGTTATATCGCACTAAAACATCGTAGCGTTAGCTCGCTATTTTTTTACCGACTATTGGTACAAGGTGTTGAGTTTTCCTCGTTAAGAAAATAAGAAATTTCTTTCTGTTTATATGGTGATGAACGTCAGTCTTATTGATTTCTGTTCTGAATCGAAAGATAATATAGGTGCTACTGATAATTTTTAATAAATAATTTATACCATGTCGATGCCTTGTGAAATATTAACGTTAAGCTTCTAAATTTTTTGAGAACTATATTTGTATGTGATTATGTATCTACGAATCTATCACTTTTGGACCAAAATTCTTTATCTTTAGATTATATCTGTTATTTTTAAAACGCTATTTGAAATATAGCACACTGTTAGAACGATATAGCGTGTATAGCATTTGAAGGATGCCACCGCTATTTCTTTTAGAATGTTGATTTGAACCTTGGTTAGGAGAGAACAATGGGAGGTAGGAGTTGGGGTATTGCTTTGGCCATGATGCACATTCATTCGAACTAACATCTATGAAAAGACTTGTGAAAACTTCAAGTTACCGAGAATTTCCAAGCCCAACATTGTACTACAGTATTGTTTATTATAAGAGGAAGGAAAAGAAAAATGGTGGATGAGATATTTCTTTTAAAGTATATGACAAAATGTTTTAAATTCCACAATTGAAGATCACAATAGATCATCCCTACATTGTGGAAATATTCACCAAACGCAACAGATGGAAACATTCTGTAAATTAAGAAACGCTCAAAGCTGGCAAAAAAATATGGCAAAGTCAGGGATTGACCTACAACACAACGGCAGGCAACCAGGACAGAATCTGCCAGTCATCAATCCCCCGTCCAGATAACAAACGGCCGCTCTCTCCCTACACCGGGTCCATCCAGAACCGGTCTCTCCTCCACCCATCAAACCAAACCCTTCTCCCTCCCTCCCACCACCCAGCAAGCAAAGCCAGGTAAAAACCCCGGACACACACCCAACTCGCCGTCGCACACACGCACGAGACTCGCGCAGCCGAAAAGCCAGAGAGGAAAAGGAGGCGGAGAGGGCGACCTCCACCTGCCCGGCGGCCGCTGCCACGGGGGACCTCGCCCGCTCGTCGCCGCCGCCGCCGCCGAGATCTAGGGTTCCGGCCATGGCCAGCCCGCGGCCGCCCGTCGGCGCCGGGGACGAGGCGATCTGGAGGAAGCTGCGCGAGGCGGGCTTCGACGAGGAGTCCGTCAGGCGCCTCGACAAGGCCAAGCTCATCGGCTACATCTCGCGGATCGAGTCCGAGGTACCTCACTCCCCCCTCCCCGGTCCCCTCGCGCTGCGTTTCGAATGCGCCGGGTCTCGGTTTCGCCGTTCTTGCGCGTGGAGGATTAGTCTTTTGGGGTTTCTTTCGGGGAAGAGGAGAAAGACGATAGGTGGAAAGGATTGGCGGCTCGCTGGGTAGTTTCCGCGTTTCGATTTGATCCCTCCAAGGTTTCTTGGTTTCTTTATGCCATCAATGGCGTTATTTCTGTGCGCAGATTAGCGGGGGGAAAACGGCATCTTGGCCTCATTTCTTGGCTTCTCTGGTAGTACCCTGGTGCGTGTTTGTGCTGATGGGTTACCTAACAAAGAAATCAGTCGTTTTTTACTATTATAGGCAGAGATTTTGCAGATTGGTTTCGTTTCTTGCTGACTGGAATTAATTGTTTTTGTTTTTCCTCGTATTCCCCTTCATTCTGCTTGATTGGGTTTGTTCTTGATACATAGGGGTTCCAGCTGATGCACATGTAGTGTCGTTTGCATCGCTCCGGTATACTATTGTTTAGTGCATTCTAATATTCATAGCGAGCATAAAGGCTGGAGGGAGCCACGATTATTGCTGAATTGACATTTGCTTAAACCTTTTTTATTTATTGCTGTCAGCATCCAACCGTGCATATTTTGTGCTAAATTCGGGTGAACAGTTTGTCAGCCTAGGCTTATAGGGAAGTTCTTTCGATTAATCAAACTACACCTAGGTTTGCTTCTGTCTCATACACCTGTCTGCAGCAAACATTATACGGTTTATACCACAGTTTCTTTAAAAGTCCTGTGTTTAAGCAACAGTTTCTGAAACTTTCATCTCCTGCAAGTCCTGTGCTGAAGCTAATGTTTTTGTTACTTTACAAGTTTTTTTAGTGGTGTTACTTTACAAGTTTGCTGAACAAGTTGGAAAGAACAGTTTGTAACAGTTAATTTTACAAAGCACTCAATGTAAATATAAATTGCGCTGTGTACCATTTACTTTGCTTTCCAATCCAAAATACAGTATCACATGTCTCCCTGGTGGTCTATGACAAATGTTCACTCTGTGCTGTAAGCTATCTTGTTTGGGAACTGCTGTTGCATAGCTGTGACTTCATGCTCATTTTTTTTTCCGTTGTAGCTTAATGATTACCAGCACAATCTCGGGCTTATATTATTGGAGCGAAAGGAGCTGACATCTGAGATGGAACAACTTAAAGCTTCCTTGCTCTCTGCCGAGATCATGCACAAACGTGAACGAGCTTCCCAGCAATCTGCTCTTGGTGAAGCAAGAAAGAGAGAAGAAACCCTAAAAAAGAATGTAGGAGTTCAGAAGGAGTGTGTCGCTAATGTAAGTTTCTGTTTCAACTAATCATATAGGAGCCCAATTTTTTTGTTGTGCAATCTGTAATGGATAAATTCTCGTACGGTTGATGGATTTGTTAATAATGGACATTATATTGAATATGCAAAATATGAAGAATATGAAACCAAGTTATTATCAACCTTATGGTCTCCACTTATTGACTATTTTTAAAACCACTGCTTCACCAATATTAGACCTTTTACATAAATTTTCTGTCCCTCTCCATATATTTGCTTCATCTTCATCTTCCACTTTTTATGTTTTTATGTAGCTTGAAAAGGCACTGCATGATATGCGTGCGGAAACAGCTGAACTGAAGGTTTCATATGAAACCAAATCAGCTGCAGCGCTTGAATTGATGGACATTGCTCAAAAGAAATTTGATGAGGCAGAAGAGAGGCTTCTTGCAGCAAAATCCTTGGAAGCAGAGTCCACTCGTGCACGGAACGCTGCTTTGAGAAGTTTACGAGACATGGAAGAGCGTGAAGATCAACTTAGAAGAAATCGCATTTCTAGTGAATCTGCGTGAGTATTCAGTTTTTGAGAAGTTGGCCCTTCTAACTAGTGCAGTTTAGTTTTGAGTATGGTACTATCAATTGAGGTGTATTCTGTTTCAGTTAATTGTGAAGTGTGCACGATGTTCATTCATTCAAATGAATGTCCTGTGTACAGGCTCTCTTCTTTGCTATCTAAACCAAGTATGTCGTTGTAGGTATGAGGCCAAAGAAAAGGAGATTAACTCACAGAGGAAATCGTTGAATGATACCAAGAAAATGATGCATGAAAAGGAGCAGGTACTACTGAAAGAGCAAGCACTGCTTAATCAGAGGGACGAAAACATCCTTGAGAGGTTAGCTTATGTAACTCGCTCAGAGAAAAAGTTAGAAGAGGACAAGTTGATTCTTGAAGATCAACGGATGGTTCTAATGGAAGAGAAAAATAAGCTGGATCTTAAAATGGAGGCAGTAGCTTCAAGGGAGGAAGTATGTATTGGTTTTACCTATCCTTTTAATTAGCAGCCTTATTTTCTGCCAGAATTGTATTACAACTGCTTTGATCACAGGCTATAGCTCGGAAGGAATCTGTGCTTGACAAACGGGAGAGTGAGTTGTTGATTCTCCAAGAAACTATTGCAGATAAAGAACGGGTATGGTTTTCCAGTTCCATTGTAGATGATTGTAGTATAGCTGGTTTGCGTCTTCTGAATCATCCTGACTTGTGTTGCAGGTGGAGATTGAAAGGCTCAATCAGGAACAAGAAATGGCACTGGAGAATAGAAAGTCTAAATTTGAAACTGAGATAGAGAATAAGCGTTTGGCCTTCGAGGCGGAAATGGGCACGAAGATGACTTTGCTGGATCAAAGAGAAAGAGCTCTCAGTGAGAGAGAGCTGGCATTTGCTCAAAGGGAACAAAATGCTGACCTTCGGCTGGCTGAATTAGTAAGCAAGGAAGAGGCCTTATCAGGGAGATCAGATGAGTTGAAAGAGGAGGAAGGAAAGCTCCTCTCTGATAGAGAAGCATTACACATCGAACTACAAAAAGAAAGAGAGGAAATACAGAAGATGAAATTAGATTTGGAGAAGGAAAAGGCTTTCTTTGAGGAGGTGAAACTGGAAGCAATCCATGCGCAGCAAAACCTTGCAATAACCCAAGCAGAGAGAGACAATGTGCTTACTTTGCAGATGGATCTTAAAGAAGAAATTGACAATCTTAGAGCTCAACAAAAGGAGCTCATGGCTGATGCTGATAGGCTGCAAGGAGAAAAAGAAAGATTTGAGATCGAATGGGAGTTCATTGATGAAAAGAAAGAGGAGTTACAAAAGGAAGCTGCCAGAATTGCTGAAGAGCGAAGAGTAATAACTGAGCATCTCAAAAATCAATCAGATATCATCAAACAAGAGAAGGAAAATTTATGGGCCCAGTTCAAAAGTAATTCAGAAACCCTCTCCCGTGACCATGAAGAGCTAATGAGCAAGATGCAGCTAGAACATGCAAGTTGGCTAAGTACGATTCAGCGTGAGAGAGAAGATCTTACAAGAGACATTGATAATCAGAGAATGGAGTTACTAAATTTGGCCAAGGCAAGGCAGATGGAAATAGATTCTAAATTTAGGGAAAGAGAAGAAGAGTTTGAGCAGAAAAAGTCCAAGGAGCTTGAGTACGTAAATTCTCAAAAGGAGACGATCAAGTCAAAACTAGAGCATGTTGCGCTTGAACTGCAGAAACTTGAGGATGAGAGGAAAGAGGCTACTTTGGAGCGTGAGAAGAGAGAGCAAGAGCTGTCTGAGATGAAAACTACAATTGAAGCCCTTAATAATCAACGAGAGAAGCTGCAGGAGCAAAGAAAACTGCTTCATTCAGACCGTGAAGCAATAACAGAGCAAATTCAGCAACTTAATGTGTTGGAAGAACTGAAAATCGATTCCGAGAGTAAACAACTGTCTTTGATTGAGTGTGGAAAGTCAAAGATGAATGAGAATGGTGTCCTCCCTTCTGGTGAAAATCATGATGCAACTCCTAGGAACTGTTCACCAAAGCTTCTCGACAGGAAACTAGAAGTGTCACCTTCAGCCCCCACACCAATATCCTGGGTTCGAAAATGTGCGCAGGTGATATTCAAACGCTCTGCTGAGAAGAGCGCTGATCATGATAATGTTCATAATGGTGTACCAAGAAACCTTCCGAAACCTGTTGATATCGCTAATCAGCTAGGCGACGAAGCTGGAGAAGTACCTCAAGTTGGGAAAAAGAGGTCTTATCTGTTTGCTTGTGATCAAATCGAAGATTTAGAGCCAAGCCGAAAGTACCAAAGGAGCACTATTCAGACCGTAGTTGGAGGAGAAATTACTTCAAACTGGTACGTTATATTTCTGCACAACTAACATAATCTTTCTGCCAATTCTTGGGAATAAATTTGTTTCCTGCATTAACATGTCCATGTTTTCAGCCCATCAATCCTAGAAGAGAAGTGTTCGAAAAATGTACATGATGATCTGGCATTTGCAAATGGTAAAGTTGATGAGTCAGATTTTGCTGATGATGATGAACCTTCAGAGGATATCACAGTGGTAACTGCTCTTTTTTGTTGCACTCCTCACCATGTGCTCTTTCCTGCTGTATTGTCCCGTTTTCAGTTTCTAAATGTCCTTCACTGTCCAAATAATCTTGCTATATTCCTCCTTGGTTATGTTCTTCTATATCCTAAATGTTATGCAGTTAGATGCTTTTTTCCTTAATCTAATGTTCTGCTGGACGAGATGACTCTTAGCTCCTCTGTTAGAGCATGTTTAACTTGTTGCTATCTGTTCAGCTTAACAACTGTTTGGTGCATTTTATGTTTTGATCACATATATCGACCCTGGTATTGTTAGAGGTCCCCTTTGCCTGACCATTTCAATGGTTTTTGTCGTTCCAGTCTGCAACTGAACCATCTAATGGATTGCTTGATAAGCAAGAGGACGATGCTAACGGTGAAGAGGAAGAGGAAGAGGAAGAGGAAGAGGAAGATGAAGATGAAGATGAAGAAGAGGAAACATCGCCAGGGAAGAAGTTGTGGCGATTTCTCATCACATGAGTAGGTTCCACTTATGATAGAGATACAGAGCTGACTGTAGGCTGACAGTTACCTCTGATGAAGATACTTTTCTTTAGGTCCATTCATCTGCATCTCCACCTTCCATATTGAACGGTGGCATGTTGTTGGGTACTTGTTGGTTGTGTGCCTGTTATTACCAGCGGTGGTTTTCGAAGCAGCTGTGGAACTACGTGATCTATTTTGTGTTTTCACATCCCGGCCACTTCAACATCTAAAGGGTTGATAGCTTCCTGAATGTGTACAAATGATTGGGGTCTAGGAAAGCCCATATGGCCATTGGTAGTAGTTGTGTGCAAAATGGTGTTGGTATTCGCCTGTGCTATTGTCTTTTCAGTGACATAATTTCATCTTAATGCGTGATCCTGTGTTCTATATTTGATATCATGTCATGCAGAGTTGCCTCCATATTTGTTACTCTGATTGATATTTCTCTTGGTATCCACCTTGTTTTGTTTTCGTTTGACTAGCCAGGCAAAAGAGCAACGTGTCGCATCAAAATTGCTACGGTTGCAGTTGATTTGCCTGACTTTGGTTAGGCGGGCTTGGGTGAGACTGAACATGTGTTCAAAATTTACATTTCGTATGAGCATCTACGGGCAATACATTGACCTCTTGCAACTATATGATGTTTAAAATACTTCTGCACTCGAAGAGCATCTTTTGGCGACAAAAATTAAAGGAACCAAACATTAGCCAGTGGAAAGAAAATATACTCACTTTTCTTTTTTGAATATTTGAATTGATGCTCACTATATTTTTCCTTACTATTTTACTACAACAGCTACTACTACTCTGTTTGCTTCCTAACACCGCGTGTGACGACCCCGGTCGTCTCTCCAGTCTCAAACAATACAAATTATTACAAATTGCAAAATGAAGTGTGGAAAATGTGCAAATCATCCTGTCTCAGCCCTACCTATAACCAAACTACGGAGTGAAAAAAAAGAACTCCAGCCCTGCCTCACCGGCTCGCCCGTGTTCCTTCAAATTCCACCTCGCCGCCGCTCTTCTTCCCAAAGCGGTGCCCCCTTCTCCTCCTGGCGCCGCCCCCCTGCCGCTCCTCCTAGCGCGCCGCCCCCACCGGAGCTCCTTCCCACGCAACCGTCAACTCCCTCTCCACTGGGCCGCCTTCCCTGAACAACCACACCAATGGCGGTGCGGCGGTGATCGGCGGGTCGAGCAGCGACCTTGAGGACGATGCCAGCGGTATCCGTGGTACGTACTTACGAAGCTCCTGTTTTGTGCCGGTTATCCTGTATCCAGTCATGGAGTGAATTCGAACCCCGATCTAGATCGAGCGATCGGAATCGGGGTTCAGCGATGGTCTGTCAATTCCTGTAGGTGCGGTTAGTCGGTAGCTGTCACTCCCTGCTTTAGGGAACTACTAACAGTAGGTACAGCATAGTTAGGCGACTTCGATTACCTTATTCCAGGGTGCTGTTCTGAGTAGCGTGGTGACGAGTAATTGCTTTATTTCAAATTTCAGTCGGATGCTAGAAAACATCTCAAACCGCCGTTTATTGAGGATACATTTGTCAAGTTAGTTCTGAACTTCATCAACCAGAAATGCAGATACCAGATAACGAAATTACAGGAACCAGTGAATTGCTTCATACGGCAGATTCGTTGGTTCCGCATGTTTATTTTACCCACTGATTATGCAGTGCCAACGACTTTGTTTCTTTGTTTGTTTATTCACATCTTTGCATTGCGACAAATCCTGAGCTTCAGTTACATGGTGCTAAACAAACCTAGCAGTTAGTCAGTTATTGAAACTGGTGTACTATGCAGAGCAATATTGGTATTTGTAATATGCTGTGCTCTCTCTAGCTTCCATTTCTACAAATATAAACATGACGTTTAGACGGTCTAGATTGATCAATGATTATTCCTCCTGATATATAGAAGAGTAGCTGTTTTATTTATTTAGTTAGTGATTTGCTTTTTATGGTTAATTCTTGTTCAACATTTTATATGGATTAAATTCATAGTGGATTTATTAGTGCTGCTTTATTATGAAGGTTAGTAAAATGAAACTGAAGATGAGGAACAAACAGCGAAAATCTTCTGTTCTCAACTTTATTGTATGGGGCTTGGTGGGATTTGCCCTCATTGTCTGCTTATTTTTCGTCAGCCGTCAAGTAAAAACTGGGCTTGGCCATATCGGTTCTAGCCAGCTACATGCCATCAGAGAATTGGAAAAGGTTGAGGAAGAGGAGTTTCGCTTGCCACCTCCTCACAAGTTGAATCCTCGTGCAGTGAAACGTCGGGGTCCTCACAAGACTTCAAAGATTATCGATGAATATCTTGATGGCTCGTCAGCACTACACGATTCGTTCTTTCCTAGTGAAGCGACTGCTATAAACCCCCTAAAGGGTGGGAATGATAGCATGTCCTTTTATCCTGGTAGAGTGTGGCTGGACACAAGTGGAAATGCCATTCAAGCCCATGGTGGTGGGATTTTATATGATCGCAAGACTTCGAAATACTATTGGTATGGAGAAAACAAAGATGGACCAACCTACCAAGTTCATCCTGAAGGGGCACGCCGGGTAAGTCGAAATTCTGTTATTAAATCTGTCTTAATTATTCTTTGTTTATTTAGCATTTGTTCTGAACTTGCAATATGACTGTTGTTTGATTACCTGCAGGAGTAGGTTGTGTCCTGATGCTTTGCTTGTGTTTGTGTTCTTTCCAGGTAGACCTTATAGGGGTAAGCTGCTACTCCTCAGAGGACCTATGGTCATGGACAAATGAGGGGATTGTGCTTCCTGGAGAGCGTACCAACATCACCCATGATCTTCATAAATCAAAGGTGCTTGAGAGACCTAAGGTGATATATAATGATTACACTGGGAAATATGTCATGTGGATGCATATTGACGACGCGAACTACACCAAAGCATCTGTCGGTGTGGCTGTCAGCAACTCTCCCACAGGACCTTTCACTTACCTCTACAGCTTTCAGCCACATGGATTTGATAGTAGAGACATGACAGTTTTCAAAGATGACGACGGGATGGCTTACCTCTTCTACTCCTCTCGTAGCAATACCGAGCTTCATGTCAGTCCACTCACAAAGGATTATCTCAACGTCACACTGGCGATGCGGAGGATATTAATAAGACGATTCAGGGAAGCTCCGGCAGTCTTCAAGGTGGAAGGAATCTACTATATGATCACCTCGCGCTGCTCAGGCTGGGCTCCTAATCCAGCACTGGCACATGCTGCCCACAAGATCATGGGGCCATGGGAGACGCTGGGGAACCCCTGCGTCGGAGGCAACCAGTTTCTCCGTCTGACAACGTTCCTATCTCAGAGCACGTTTGTGCTTCCCCTCCCCGGCTTGCCTGGTACATTCATCTTCATGGCAGACAGGTGGAACCCGTCGGACTTGAGAGACTCCCGCTATGTTTGGCTACCCCTGTCGATCGGAGGTCTGGCAGACGAGGCCTTGGACTACAGTTTCGGTTTCCCTTCGTGGTCGAGGGTGTCGATCTACTGGCACAGGAAATGGCGCCTCCCTGAAGGTTGGAGGTAGAGGTACACCTGAATTTTACGGTGCGCATAGTGACAGAGTATACGGTACTAAACAATAGATGATGAATGCAATCGCAGTCGAGATAGGGTGGTGATGGTTCAGAAAATCTTGATTGATGTATCTGATCTTAGGACATCTGCCTAGAAATTTGCCGTGTGTCGGCAAGTTCATGAGAAGATCAATCTGAAACTGGATACGATGAACCGAGCTCATACTATCACTTATTTCAGAATGCTGTGCAACTTTGCCAAAACGTAACATCACTGCACAACCCAGCTAGGCTCGTATTGCAGAAGAGTTTGAGCAGACAAGCCACATCTTCTTGCATGCTGAACTATTTAGCTAACCACAGTGCTGCTAAATTACTGCTCGAGTCTTTATCTTGTCGGGCATAATAAGTCGTGAAGCAAAGCCAAGACACCGACACACTCCTCTCCGGGCTCCTGCTCGAGCGGTTGAGCGGGCGCATCAACGCACGCGTCAAAGCGGGAACTGTCGGCCGTGCACGCACAAAACGTTGATGCGATTTTAGTGCGTCATCACGTAGGCGCATAAACAACGGTGCGATGGACTGTTTTCTGTACAGCCAGTAATTACACGTCACTTTGCTCTAGTAGTATTAGTATACAATCATCACAAATTGTACAAGTACGCTAGTGGCACTGCAACTGGGCCTTGGGGAAACTACCGGCATGTGGTGGTTCCGTGTTTCGCGGTGTTCATGCTGCAGAGCACCGTGTGGACATATGCAGCGCCCGTGTGCATATCGCCACTGCAGAAAAGTGCAGAGCGCCAGTGTTCTCGCTGCTTCCTATTTGCGCCGCGCAATGCACGGATCCGTTTGTCAAGTGCAATGCAGGACCTGCCGATTTGATTTACAGGGCGGACGGGTCAGATGTGTGCAGATGGGATGATTCCTTCCGTCCTCCCATCAAGCCACATTCTTCAGAGGCCCGTGAAAACATCATCTAGTTTAAAGTATATTAGTTTGTTAAAAAAAGTTATAACCAATCTAACCAATGTTGACTACGAAGTACGATATTAATATATTTTTTTTGTCGAAAAAAAACCCCAAAGCGGGTGGATCGGGCACCACTTTGCATCCTACTCACATCCGATGGTTACTAATATTTTTCTGCAACAAGGCAAAAGTTTTGCCATTTTTATTGTATAAAATGAGTTTAGAGGTCTTACAAGCCAACTCTTGACCAAGAGGTCAAAAAGATAAATAAAAGCTTACGCTCGCGGTATTATATTACACAAAGCTTTCCCTTGGCGAGGCACCATATAGCCACCTCCTCTTTGATTTTTGACACAAATATATGTACCGTAATGAATTGATTTTAGAAGACGCAAAAGCCATTGCCTTCCTTCCTTGTTGTCTCTTGTGGACCGCCTCAAGCCACCAAGTCTTAAAGGAAAATGAGAGCCAATTGGTAGGGTCGATAGCCTAGCCCTCGTTGTTTGGTTGCCCACACTTTTTTGTTTCGCCTAATCGACCGTCGTTTGGTTACAAGCTGTTTCCTGACACGGCAACCTCGTCGGCTATGTGGTGAGCTTACCAAGAAAAGAGAACACTGCCTACAAGGTGTTCGACTCAATATCAATTCCGGCGAAGACTAGGATATAACACATAATTAACATGAGTAACATAGTTGTAGTAGTGGATCATAGTGTTGCACCATGATTTCACAAACAACTGATCCTGATGCAACACAAGTACATCAACAAAGGGGTTAGTATATATCACCTCAAAAAATACACATACCTAGCATTAGTTTTCATTAAACCTAGCTACTCCTAGAATATACATCATCATCATCATCACCACCAAAACAAGCACCACATGCACCCGATGCGTGGGCTCCTCAACGATAATACTTCCTCAAGAAGGTAGCAAACAAGCTCATCCTGCACCCAGGGCCCATCGCAAAATACATGGTGGCATGTGCCTTGTGCTCCATGAGGTGGCCGAGAGCAGGGTGGATCCTAGTCAGAGAGATGTGCGCTGCTTGAACACGGAAAACGAAAAATGAAGATGATCTTCATCTAACCATTATTTACTATGGGCTTGTTGATGAAATCAACGTCCTTAGGGTTATCCCACAAGCAAGAAGTTAGTTAGTTCCTCGCCAAATGCTAGCTGACGACTTTGTGAATGAACTGAAAGAAATCCTACATTGATTCAACCTTAATGTCGGCATAGTAGACATCATCCTCCATCATGATTGATGTTGCCTCCTCCACCTAGAGCACACCCTTAAGCCTTTTGAGCTTAAGGACATGAACCCACCCCGCTCTACAATGTCTCATATGGTTGTAGATCGGCGCCAGGTTAACTTGAGAACAACCTCTGCAACACCATGGAGTTCCTTCAGCCTGATTCCCTTATCTATTGAATCCCAATTCTCGATGAACTCACACATCCTATTTATTACGAAGGTGGACGGATCCTCGGGAGGGTGAGGAACAAAATCGACGAGATCAGGTTGGGCCTGTTTAACTCCGTCCATCACGTTGCTTGTTGTCGACGATGTTGATGATACCATCGAGATCACCTCCTTATCGCCTCCAATTCCCACAGACGGCGCCAATTGACAAGGGTTTAACTTGTCAATGCCTACAGATTGTAGACTAGAGTTTCGCGGAAAGTAGAAGACAAATAAGGTTCAGCCGAAAAGGTGCCCGACTATGAAAAACTAGGGTTTGTGTTGACAATGATTTCCATACCCTCTTTCTCCCTCGGCTCCCTTTTATAGAAGAGGTGGGGGCGAGGCTTTCGTATCGTACAAGTTACAAACTTCGGGAGACTATTTGAGTCCTTCCCGTATAATTACATGACTCATTATTCCTAATCTAGCTCTATCTTCTATATCGACTTTTACTGGGCTTCCGGTCCTTGAAAGCTTCGGGTCGTAGGCCTCCAAATATCCTCGGGTCGTAGGCCTCCAAATATCCTCGGGTACCTTATTCGGCAGGCCCATTGGGGATGCCTATGTCTTCTTCTTCTTCTTCTGAATTGGGCAGTCCCTATCAGGCACCTACATATACCGAAGCGACATCGCCGACAACACCGAGTTCACCGATAGAACAAGTTGTAAACATAGGGAGCACACACAACAATCTAACAAGCTTTGAAAACAATGGCACACGGTGAAGGTTGTCAACTGGTCTTCATTTCATGCTGCCATATATAAGCGGTGGTACAAGGAGAACATCTAAAAATTATAGAACCAATCCTAATACCAGCCATTGCGCTTATACATGGATCACACAACATTGAAGATCAAACAACGCAACCAACACTACCACAAAACATCGATCTACCTCTTCCCCATGCTAGATCATGAAACTAGAGTTAGAAAATCAACTATACCACCTTCAGATCTAAGCTAAGAAATGTAAACTACCAGATCTAAACTACCACTCCTAGGGTTCAGTGTTACTCACAACGATCTATCAATTAGACGAGAAAAACGACATGTCGTCTAGGGGGAGGAAGATGAATTGCCACGACAGAGCTCCACCGTGTCCGGAGAAGATGGCGTCGCTTACCTGTTCATCGGTGAATAAGCTTCCTAGGACGAAGAGCTTGAATATGGGAAAATGGTGGCACGGGATTTACCGAGAATCGGCGGAAGGTGGCCGAATTTCTCCCGCCGGATTCAACCAGACGCGCGTGACGTGACCTCTTGCAATCTCTCTCTCGCAAGAGCCTAGCACAAAATTCTACCAGCGAGCATGAGAAGAGCTTAGGGCATCTCCAGCGGCGCGACGCAAACGGACGCTAAGCGACCGTTTGCGTCCGCCGGGAAAAATGTGTCTGGTACCACCTTCAGCGGCGCGACGCAAAGTGACCGGGCCATCCGCAGAGACGCGAACCCGGTGCATATTTGTGGCAGGTTTGCGTCTCCGCGGACGCGCAAAGTGTCCGCTCGCGTCTGTACCGGGCCCGCCTGGCAGCGAGCCTGTATCGAGGGCATCGCTTCCGCGACCATCGCTTCCGCGTCTGCGCCGCAGCCTTCGCTATCAATGGCGCGGCTGCCTCTTCTGCGCGCGCACTAGCGGGCGGCGGCTGGGCTTGTGCGCCGCCTTCAATGGCATCGTATCCCGCGCGCGGCCGGCCTTGAAAGTCCACCGGCCCCGTTCCTTAATTGCGCACACATCCACTCGCACCACCATCGCCGCAGCACCATGGGGAAGAAGCAGAACGACTTCGAGGCGTCCGGCAGCGGCACGAAGAAGGACGAGCGGCCTGATAGGGTGCCGCTGCCCGTCAGCGTCGGGAGGCTGATGCACGCGCACTAGACGTCGTGCGACACCTGGAGGGACGTGCACATGCCTGGCGGCTCAGCTACCGTCGGGTGCCCATCCCTCCGGTGCCTGCGCGCGAGCCAGATAGGACCAACGAGATCCGGCGTAGGAGGCGGTACCTGCCGCAGGACCTCCGTGCCGATCCGGCGTACGCCATCGACTCCGATAGCTGGCGTACGTATCTCTCGACCGAGAGGGATCGGAGGAGGAGGGCGGGCTTCATGGGTGACACAGATTTTCCCTTCGACCGTCCACCGCCGCCTCGTCCTCGAAGACAGCAGGCGCCGACGCGTGCGCACCAGGCATCGACGCGTGCGCAGTACAACGACGACGATGAGTACGACGACGACTACATCGAGGCGCTGGCGTACCACAACGAGGAGGTCAAGGACGATAGTGACGACTACGTCGCGGTCGTCTTCCAGGAATGGCAGCTGGCCATGGCGGAGGGCCGCAACTTCGAGTTCCCGGACAACATGACGGACGATGAGATGACGAAGCTCGGCGTCCTCGTCTCCGAGAACGACCCACCTGTGCAGCCTCCGCTACCCCGCTACGCCACCGGCTTCATGCCGCCAGGCCTGTCGGAGGATGAAGCCCTTCGACTGGCGCTATAGGACTCGGCCGCGCCACAACCGCCGCCGTACAACCCCTGGGTTCCTCCACCGCCGCCACATCCCTAGGCGCCTCCACCGCCGCCACAGCCACAGCCCTGGGCGCCTCCACCGCCGCAACAGCCCTTGGTGCCTCCACCGCAACCAGAGCCCTGGGCACCTCCACCGCAAGCACCGCCGGCGCGCCCAGCGTACGTTCCGCCGGTATCCAACTGGCCCTGGACGGTACCGGAGCTCATCGTGCTCGACAGCGATGAGGAGCAGCAGTAGGCGCAGCCGTTTAGGTTTTATTTTCATGTGTTAAAATATGTAGATTATGTTTTGACGTTATAAAAAAACGATTCGACCGAAAAAAATGCGTCGAACCGCTGGAGCCATCCCGACGCAAACGGACGCGCGGTCGATTTCGACCATTTCAACCGACACAAACAGACGCGTGCGAACATTTCCGAACGGTAAAATGCGTCGCGTTGCTGGAGATGCCCTTACCTTGTGGGAAACGGCTGAAACGACCGTGCCTCTAAATACTCGGGACTGTTGTAAAAAGCGTGCAATACAAGGAATCTTTTTCACGCGGGCAAGTAAACGGACCGTTTTCTTCTCCCTAGATCCGGGAGACGGGCATGCGAGGAACCAGTCAAGCTCCTACTGTGGCACTACGTACTGACCATGTGGCGCCGCCACTATAGCTTAGATTAATTGCCAATCTTACTTGCTAACCTAGCCACTTTCAGTAGTTCCAGCGGTAGAAGTATCGCTGGCACTGGCACACTCGGGGCCATTCTACATGCGAGCAAGCAAGGTACATCCTTGTACTTTCTTGAGCACACACACATCCGATCTGAATCTGATGCATGCCTTGCCTGGCTGGGCGACCGATGCAGAGAGTATGGCGCTGGTGATGCCATGCGTGTGCTTTGCCATCTCTGATATGCTGTGGATCGACACTATGATCAGCTGCAATCTCGTTCCCCCGAAAGTGATTAGCTTTGATCGAAGTGTTGCGGCCCTACGGTTTCTTTTACCACGATGGTGTATAATTAACAGGGCTCCACGTGGTCTAGGATGCACGGCCAAGCCCTTTGGTATGAGCACGCAGCCGTCCATGATGGAAGCATTAGCAATTAGAATTAGAGAAGGAGCAAGGCTAGCATTAGAAAGGAGCTATGAACGGGCCGTCATTGAGAGTGATTTCAAAGAGGTAGTTAACTTGATAAATGATGGACTTCAAATTAGATCAGAACTTAAAGCTATATGTGATGAGATCAGGGAGATTATGAGAGTTTTACCTAGCTTAAGTGTGTCGTATATTGGGAGAGATGCTAATCAAGCAGCTCATTTATGTGCTAAGCAAGCTAATTCTGATAGGAGAAGATGCCTGTGGATCAACTATAACCCAGGTTTTCTGACTAGCACTCTATTGAGTGATTGTAATCCCGTCAGTTAATTAATAAAGCTCTCACTGATTCGCAAAAAAAAAAGGATGCACGGCCTCTGCCTTGTAGCCAGGGTCCAGTACTGATTTGCCGTTGAGCTGCGGAGGGGGAGGAACCTGCAAATCCTCCTCGTATTCCATTCCAGCCCTGCTGGTGTAAGACTGTACATGTACTCGTATGTGCCCCCCCATACCATTCTGATTCGACAATTTCTTGCGTCTGATCTAGCAATGGCCAACTTGATATACCAAAAGACAAAATTACAGAAGTGAAGGGGTCCCAGCACACCAGATTGATTGATGAAAGATGCTTGATTTGCAAGTGCAACCTAGGACTAGTGATGCCAAGTTATTCAGGGAGCAACTAGTGTGAGATCTGTCCTTCAGATACAGTCCCATGGTGTCATGTCCAATACATGTTAAAAAAGACACTACCAAAGTTTTCTAAAAATGTTTGCCAACTAGACACGAACATTCATAAATTATCTCACGAAATTTAAGTTTCAAATTCAATTTGTGGATCAAGGGGGGGGGGGGATCTAGCTACGAATAGTACCTAAATAGTATGATTTGAATTTTTCTATTCGTGAGGATAATATGATTTGAAAAAGACTCTACTCATCTACAAACCATAATGGATTTCCGTCTACTCACAGCTTAATTTTTCAAATCATATTATCCTCGCGAAAAAAATTCTCTTTATGTTTTCATAGATGTTTTTGATGGAGCAAAATAATATTTTACCTCATGGGAAAAACCCTAAGGTCAAATGAAAAAGGGTCTAACGTCTAAGACCAGGGGTGGGAAAATCCGGTTTCACGGTATGGCCGATTTTAGCTTAGTTCAATTTTTTTACTAAAGTGAAAGTGGAGATTTGATTTGTGAAAGAAAATGAACTACTCTCATAAACCGGTTTGAAACGGTAGGTTTCCTCCGGTTTCAGTTTTGCACACCTCTATGTGAGACCCACATTTAAGTTCTGTCAGTGTCAAAATGTTTTCAAATATCCGTCTTGAACTGAAACTTTGCCTCATTTTCTGGTTGGCATGGTGACCAAGGCACCCCAGAATTCTAGGAAAATCCGGCTGTCCCACCTGAGCTCAATGGGGCACTTGGAGATCCAATCTTGGCCTGTGTCTGCATTAGTTTTTCCTGATTATTTCTTTCTGTCTTTCATGATCGCTACGTGCATGCTTTTCCCCCGGCTGCTTCCTGAAAATGCGTTGTTCAGTAAAGAAGGAAAACGGTCGAAAATGGAGCCCGGGACTCAAAAGTCAAAACAATGCATATTTATACGGTTTAGATCACAAGGAGGCAGATCAGCAGTATGTGTTTCTCCAGCTCTTTTGCGTTGTGGTCCGATTAAAGGGAAAAAACACCGGCATGTGTTTCTTTTCCGCATACATGTTTTTAAATTGCTTCAGAAGAATATATCTTTTTGTTTTAAAAAAGTTAATTTTTGCAGGTTTTGTCTTTGAGCTGTACAGTTGGATGATATATCAGCAGCTCTACCTTTCTAAGGGAAGTGTTTTTAGTGAGGAAGCATGATTACTGAACAACTCAATTGATTTTTAGCAAGTGTAAGTTTATCCTCCTTTGATCCCGACCACGGTCCTCTCGGTATTACAAAACTGATAGGGAGAGGATGCCTGGTCCCTCTACATGTAGCCTACAATATGGAAGGCCATACACTTTGAGCAACTCCGCCACATGGATCCAGCAATGTGCAATCCAAGCTTGACTGAATTTGGTTGCTAGGCCGTGTTTTTGCACATATCCTACCAACCGAACATGGTCACGCTGCACACCTTCGTGCTAACTTCTCATACGTTTAATCAGGTGTCATCATGCAATCTCCAATCAGGCCAAGTGGTCACTCATGCTAGCCAGATCTAATCTCCTCTTCAGTTTATTTTCCCTCTTTCTCTCTCTAATAATTTGCTGAAACAAGGTACTGGACGTGCAGATCCTTTGTTTGATCTTGATTTGTTTCGATTGCATCTCTTGATCATGCTATTATTATTTCGTTTCTGTTTGGACCAGACCTCGCAAAGTATTTATTTATGTATAATTGATGCTCCATTTTGTATTATGAAAAGTTAGCAGTGGGCGTTTTCTGTTGCTTAGATCTCGTACTTAGTTTTCCGCCTCATTTGTTTTTCTGGGTGGTCAAATCAAAAGTTTGTACTAATATTTTCCCAGAACATTTCATATCAATATTATAGATCACAGATTCAGGAAGACTGAAGCTGACAGAATCGCATTCTGGAATCTGAAGGTGGCATGCACACTACAGTAAAAACAACTAGCTCCAGACAAAATTCCACGAGGAACAAAGTACTCCTTAAACCAGTAAATCACAAACCCAGCTTGGACATGATCAGGTGGCCAGTTTTCTGTTGAAATATTGGGCCCACATTTGGTGGTCCAAATTAGATTTCAGTTTTTCCTATAAATCTCAAAGCCCACATAGTGGCAGCCTTGTGAGTTTGAGCCCAAGTTGGTGGCAGCTCACTAGGGAGTGGCAAGTGGGAAGTTTAGTCCCACATGGAAAGTTGGGAGGAAGTTAGACCACCTTATAAGGTGGGTTGTTCCACCACTAGTAAGTGAGTGAGAATAGGAGTGCTACACGCGCTCCTCCTCCTCCTCCTCCTCCTCGCTCGACACGACACGACACGACACGACACGACACGACACGACACGCCACGCCGCGCTCGTGGTGAGTGGTGAGTGGATTGAGCCTCGAGCCGAGAGCCACGCCCACGTTGCCTAGGGTCTCCATCCCGTGCGCCAACGTGCATCGGCGAACGGGAGAGCAGGTCTCCGGAACCGCTCGTCCTTGCGATCCTGTACGGGAGAGGGCGAATTAGGTTTTTGGGAAGCGCTCTGCGCGACTGCTCAAGCTCTTCATCACGGGTCGCCTTCCGTCCAAGTCGGGCGGTGCTGCCTACCGTCGTCTTCAACGCCGTCTACTTCGACCCGTCGTCAACAACGTTGTCATCAACAAATGTTACTGCTGCGACATCATCTGCTACACCTCCACCGCCACCTCCACCAGATCGGTACGTGCGACATATCTCGATCTGTTTAGCGATTGATGCTTTATCGTTTGCGTTGCTGCTACTCATGTTGATTAATGCTTCTAGTATGTTTGAGTTTCACATGTTAGTAGTTGCTGCCATCATGTTTTATATTCTGGAATTAATCATGGAAATTGTGCCTAATTATCCAACAATCCAAAAACCTAATTGTAGGCAATTTCCTGAGTTAACAATGGCTGGTTTTGTCTGATGCACCGAGGCCGGATAAGTTTACCGGTGTGCACTTTAAGAGGTGGCAGGTTAAGGCCACGCTCCGGCTTACTCATCCGAAAGTGTTCGAAGTTAGTGATGGTTTACCCGAAGGAACTATATCCGACCAAGATCAGAACAAGTTCAAGGAAAACAATACTCTCTTCGTCGGATGCGTTCGAGTATTCTTGTCGATCGTCCGTGTGATGTGTACATGCACATAACGGATGGTAAAGAGCTCCGGGGTGCACTCGAATGCTAAATTCGGTGCAACCGATGCAGTGCAATGAATCGTACATCATGGAGAGCTTCCATGACATCGGGATGGTAAACAACCGTTCGTAGTCGAACAAGCTCATGAGATACGATGCATTGCCAAAGAGCTCGAACTCCTTAAGTGTGCCTTACCCGACAAGTTTGTGGCTGGATGCATCATCGCTAAGTTGCCCCCTTCATGGAGGAACTTTGCCACAACTCTCAAACACAAGAGACAGGAGATATCGGTTGAAAATCTGATAGCGTCTCTTGATGTTGAGGAGAAAGCTCGGGCTAAGGATAATACCGAGAAAGGAGAGGGTCGATCTAGCGCCAACATGGTGCGGAAGAAACCCTACAGCGAAGAACAAAGGGAATAACAAGCCCTCCTTCAATAAGCCTATGAAGACTACAACCTTCAAGAAGAAGAAGATGATAAACAAAGCGGATCCGAGCTGCTTTACCTGTGGAGAGGCTGGCCACTTTTCTAAGGACCTGTCCGGAGAGGGCGGACCGCAAGAAAAAGGGGAGGCAAGTCAACACCGTGACCGCTAGCAATGCTGATGGGTACGGTAATCTCTTTACTTGTTCTTTCGGTATTTCAATCTCCATGTTGGTGGATTGATACAAGTGCTAATGTTCATGTGTGTGCCGACATATCCATGTTCACTTCTTACCAGGTCGCCCGGGATTCTTCCGTCTTGATGGGGAATGGGTCACATGCTTCGTTCGTGGTGTTGGCACGGTAGATCCGAAGTTCACTTCGGGAAGATCGTGCAGCCGAGGAACGTGCGGCATGTCCCTACTATGAACAAGAATCTCGTTAGCGGCTCCCTTCTATGCAGAGATGGGTTTAAGGTTGTTTTAGAGTCGAATAAAGTAGTTGTTTCCAAGTTTGGACAATTTATTGGTAAAGGCTATGAGTGCGGAGGCTTGTTCCGCTTTTCGCTTTCTGATTTCAGTAATAAGTCTGTGAACCATATTTGTGGCAATGTTAGTGATGATACCAGTGTTTGGCATTCTCGTTTATGTCACATTAATTTTGGTTTAATGTCTCGGCTATCCAGTTTAAGTTTAATTTCGAATTTCACCATTGCCAAACGTTCTAAGTGCCATAGTTGTGTGCAATCAAAGCAACCTCGAAAGCCTCACAAGGCGGCCGAGGAGAGAAACTTGGCACCTCTAGAACTCATACATTCTGATCTATGCGAGATGAATGGTGTGTTGACAAAAGGTGGAAAGAGATATTTCATGACATTGATTGATGATGCTACTAGATTTTGCTATGTTTATTTGTTGCGAACTAAAGATGAAGCTTTAGACTACTTTAAAATTTATAAGGCCGAAGTTGAAAATCAACTAGAGAGAAAGATCAAGCGTCTTAGGTCGGATCGTGGTGGTGAATATTTCCCTAAAATATTTGATGAATTCTGTGATGAACATGTCATTATTCATGAGAGGACGCCTTCATACTCACCCCAATCAAACGGGGTTGCCGAGAGGAAAAACAGCACACTGACTGACTTGGTGAACCCCACATTAGCCACCGCTGGTTTATCAAATGCATGGTGGGGGGAGGCTTTGTTGACTTCATGTCATGTCCTGAATAGAGTTCCTAACAAGAATAAAGATAAAACCCCTTACGAGGAGTCGGCTGGGAGAAAACCATCACTTTCGTATTTGCGCACATGGGGATGTTTGGCGAAAGTCAATATTCCAATTACTAAGAAGCGCAAACTTGGACCAAAGACAGTGGATTGCATCTTTCTAGGTTATGCTCCTCGGAGTGTAGGATATAGATTTTTAGTAGTTCAATCCGAGGTACCTGATATGCACGTTGATACTATTATGGAATCTCGTGATGCAACATTTTTTGAGAATATGTTTCCTATGAAAGATATGCATAGCATTGCTAGAATTTCTACTGAGATAATTCCTGAGTCTAGTACATCTAATGAGTATTTTGAACAATCACATGAGAATGTTACTGAGAAGGATCACAATGAAGCTCCTAAACGGAGCAAGAGACGAATGATTGAAAAATCCTTTGGTGATGATTTCATTGTGTACCTTGTGGATGATATTCCCACATCCATTGCAGAGGCATATGCATCTCCAGATGCAGATGACTGGAAAGAAGCTATCCATAATGAGATGGACTCGATTCTTTCCAATGGAACTTGGGAATTGTCAGAACGACCCCATGGATGCAAGCCAGTGGGCTGCAAATGGGTGTTCAAGAAGAAGCTAAGACCTGATGGTACTATTGAAAAGTACAAGGCACGGCTTGTAGCGAAAGGCTACACACAGAGAGAAGGCGAAGATTACTTCGACACCTATTCACCTGTCGCTAGACTTACCACCATTCGAGTACTACTATCCATGGCTGCCTCTTATGGTCTTATCGTTCATCAAATGGACGTAAAGACAACTTTCCTTAATGGAGAGTTGGAAGAGGAAATCTATATGGATCAGCCTGATGGGTTTGTAGTAAAAGGTGAAGAAAGAAAGGTGTGCAAGTTGCTGAAATCTTTATATGGCCTGAAACAAGCACCTAAGCAATGGCATGAGAAGTTTGACGAACTCTAACTTCGTAGGCTTTGTTGTCAATGAGGCCGACAAGTGCGTTTACTATCGCCATGGTGGGGGCGAAGGTGTTATACTATGTTTGTATGTGGATGATATTCTGATCTTTGGTACAAACATGAAAGTAATACATGAGGTCAAGTCTTTCTTGTCAAAGAGTTTTGATATGAAAGATCTGGGAGAAGCTGATGTAATTCCGAACATCAAGCTGATTAAGAACGAGAGTGGGATTACTCTAACGCAGTCCCATTATGTTGAGAAGATCTTGAGCCGGTTCGGCTATATTGATAGCAAGCCTTCTTCAACACCTTATGATCCCAGTGTGACACTACGCAAGAACCGGAGGATTGCCATAGATCAATTGAGATATTCTCAGATCGTTGGCTCACTCATGTACTTAGCGAGCGCGACTAGACCCGACATCTCTTTTGCCGTTAGCAAGTTGAGTAGGTTCATGTCAAACCCGGGTACCGATCATTGGCATGCACTTGATAGGGTCATGCGCTACCTATGTGGTACAATGAGTTATGGGATTCACTATTCAGGGCACCCAGCTGTGCTTGAAGGATATAGTGATTCGAATTGGATCTCGGATGTAGCTGATCCGTACGCCACAAGTGGGTATGTATTTACCTTTGGAGGTGGCGCGAGTATCATGGAGATCTTGCAAGCAAACCATATTAACGAGGTCAACTATGGAAGCAGAACTTACTCGCTTTAGACACAACCACCGTTGAATCGGAATGGTTGCGTGAGCTCTTGATGGACTTGCCTGTGGTTGAAAAACCTGTTCCGGCAATCCTTTTGAATTGTGACAATCAAACCGTAATTGTCAAAGTGAACAATTCTAAGGATAACGCGAAGTCATCAAGACACGTCAAGAGACATTTGAAGTCCGTCGGGAAATTGCGAAACTCCGGAGTAATAACTGTTACATATATTCAAACGGACAAAAACCCGGCAGATCCCTTTACAAAGGGACTATCACGTAATGTGGTAGAAAGTGCATCGAGGGAGATGGGTTTGAGACCCGTTGATGTTACGCCATAGTGGTAACCCAACCTTTGTGATCGGAGATCCCGTGAATTAGGACCTGGGAAGAACAAACTAGTGGTTTAATTGAGGAGAGTATTATGTAACCCTCTCTATGTGAAGATGCACAACTCTCAATTGCTGTAAGGCAGGTTGGCAACAAGCCTTAATGTGTTTATGTTGGCTATTTTAGCAAAGGTGCTGTCCTACGAGCATTCTTGAAATAACACACCTATATGAGTCCGATTGTTAAACATCGCAATCTATGAGATTTGGGTGATCTCTAGTAAACTCATGAAGAGACCACGAAGTATGACGCATATGCTTCACCCGCGGGGTAGGCTACCGGCAGCCATGTACTGGTCATGACTTTGAGTGAAACCCTGTTCACGCAAAACTTGCAATTCAAGGCTTAGTCCATTGTTCAAGTGTGAATGGATGTAGCTTAATGTTCTAGGCGGAAGTTCAACTTAACAGTCTCTGCTGAAACACTGGTATATAAACAAGCAGCGAGTATTGGTAAATCTCTAAATGGGGATTTGAGATCTGGTGGGGGATTGTTGAAATATTGGGCCCACAATTGGTGACCCAAATTAGATTTCAGTTTTTCCTATAAATCTCAAAGCCCACATAGTGGCAGCCTTGTGAGTTTGAGCCCAAGTTGGTGGCAGCTCACTAGGGAGTGGCAAGAAGTGGGAAGTTTAGTCCCACATGGAAAGTTGGGAGGAAGTTAGACCACCTTATAAGGTGGGTTGTTCCACCACTAGTAAGTGAGTGAGAATAGGAGTGCTACACGCGCGCTCCTCCTCCTCCTCGCTCGCTCGTCTCGACTCGACACGTCACGATGCGCCGCGCTCGTGGTGAGTGGATTGAGCCTCGAGCCGAGACTTTCCTTACTTTTTGCAGCTCAGGAAAACGAACAGAGTCCTAGACGGACGCGTCACAGTTAGTCGATTCGGGTCGCTCCCGGATCGTGGGCTATCTGTAACCGACTCGAAACGTTCGTGCGACGTGGGCGTGGTCCACGTTGCCTAGGGTTTCCCGAGCCTATATAATCTCCTGCCCGGCTACCGCAGAAATACATCTAATACACGAGTTAGGGTTTCCACCTCTCTCTGCTTGCGCCGCCATCGTAGCCTACTCCATCCCGTGCGCCAACGTGCATCGGCGAACAGGAGAGCAGGTCTCCGGAACCGCTCGTCCTTGCGATCCTGTACGGGAGAGGGCGAATTAGGTTTTTGGGAAGCGCTCTGCGCGACTGCTCAAGCTCTTCATCACGGGTCGCCTTCCGTCCAAGTCGGGCGGTGCTACCTACCGTCGTCTTCAACGCCGTCTACTTCGACCCGTCGTCAACAACGTTGTCATCAACAACGTTACTGTTGCGACATCATCTGCTACACCTCCACCGCCACCTCCACCAGATCGGTACGTGCGATATATCTCGATCTGTTTAGCGATGGATGCTTTATCGTTTGCGTTGCTGCTACTCATGTTGATTAATGCTTCTAGTAAGTTTGAGTTTCACATGTTAGTAGTTGCTGCCATCATGTTTTATATTCTAGAATTAATCATGAAAATTGTGCCTAATTATCCAACATTTTCCTCTTCCAGTGTTCCGGGCAGTAGATCTGTCTGACTGTGGCGTGTCAGGATTATACTCTCGGTCATCATAACAGAAAGATGACACTGGTGAACGTATTTTAAGCTGACAGTGTTTTCCCGGATCACATCGTCCTGTACTAACCAATTAGGCCTGTTTGGTATTCCCTGTCCCAAATTATTTGACATTTTGACTCACTTTGTGTACATTTTTCACATGTATCTAGACATGTTTTAGTGTCTAGATACAAATATCTAAATACATATGTTATTTACACAAAGTTAAGAGTGTCACATAAGGCGAGTCAGTTAATTTGGGACGTACTAAAGTTTATATGGAGACAATTGGAGATGATCCCCACATGGACCGGTGAAAACCTACCTTCACCCAATCTTCACCTATCTTAATAAAACTTTGGAAACTGCTGGGCATCTCCCGGGGGATCTGATTTCCCAGCACCCGGATCGCCAGCCGTCGGATCGGCCATCTTGGACGGCCAGATCTGCTTTTACTGAATGTAGCAAAAAAATAACTTCCGGCAGCAAAAAATAATCCGCTTTTGCTATATTGTAGAAAAAAACGGTTCAGTCACGAAATCGAAAATAAAAGGCCGAGCTCACCGGAGACCTCGTAGCAAAAAAATATGCTATTGTCGCAGAAAAATGCTAATGTAGCAAAATCCAATATCATCGGAAAAATTAACGAAGACTTCGCCGGAGACCTCGAAGCAAAATTTCTATACTAAAGTAGCAAAACAACAAAACAATTATAGCAAAAAAAAGATAGCAGACATCATTTTTTACAAGTCAACCTCACTGGAGACATTGATAGAGAATTTGTCGGTGACCTCACCGGAGACATCGCCGGAGATAACATAGCAACAATAATTTACTATTAAAGCAAAATCACACAATGTTTGTAGCACAAATTAAATGGTATTATAGCAAAAATGATCTTAGAACTCGCCGGAGACATCGTAGCAAATTTCAGTACCAAATTAGCAAAACAGCAGAACAATTGTAGCCATGTATAATCTTAGCATCGGTATTTTATATTATACCACAGCCCCCTAACAGAGATGGTAACACCAGCGCAGTAGCACCTCGCCCATCGACGGGGTCTCCTCCAAGCTCCGCTCTAGTGCGGTTTGCTCCTCCCCCGTCCCCAGTGATTTTTCCACCGCTGGCGCGCCCCCTATACATGAAGATCTCGCGGTTGCAGGCGATCGGCTTGCGGCAGAGGAAGCACGCGTCGAGGAAGTAGCCGTACGGCATCCCGCCGGGCCCTCCGCCGGCGCCGCCGCCGATGGGGCCCAGGAAGTTGTCCTCCAGGCCGGAGCTGGCCAGGCGCGTCCGCCGACGTGCCGCCGCCGCCAATGGCGGACGAGCTGTCCCCGCCGATCCCGCTCCCGCTCCAGCTCCCCTAGCCGCTGCCGCCTCCTCCGCTCCCGCCGCGACCCAGGCCCAGGCCGCCGGGCAGGAAGGCGCCGCCGCTGCCGTGGGCGGAGGAGGAGGAGGAGTCCATCGTCGGCCGGCTCGGCGCGGTGCGGTGGATTCGATCCCGACCGAGGGCGGGCGGTGGATCCACTGGCGGCATATCCTGGCTCTTTGTTCGATCCGGTGGCGGTGGCGGTGGCGCTGTGGTGTTCGTCCGGGCGCTGGCAGAGGCGATGGGTGGACGGTGCACGTAGAGGAGGGGGATCCCGGCGAGGTGGGCGGTGGGCGGTTGCGCTTGATGTAGAGCTGGAGGATTTCGGGGAGGAAAACCGGAGGTAGGGGATGACCAGTTTGGTGGGGCCCAGCGACACGCGTCGCACACACGAGCAGGAGGCTGCGGGACGTCCGTCCCCCGGGGGAATCTAATCATTTTCCTAAAACTTTGGTCCCCCAACACAGTAGGTAGGGGTAGTGCATTGGGTATTGGAAAAAAATACACTAGGAAAAATGTGTGGAAAAAATAGTGGTTGAAATTAACACTATACAGTATACACTAGAACCAAACATGCTTTTAGAAATTAATGGGAATTTCAGAATTGGTGGGGATAATACCCACATTTTAAAAAAAACACTAGTACAAAACAATGCATGCATTAAAGAAGTATGGTAGAGTATAACTAATGCTAGGTATACTTCTTATAAAACAAAATCCTAGTAACTGAGATTAATATCAGTGTATGTATATATGCAAGATATCCACATCTTCTACTCTATTAGCCAATAAATTAAAATGTCACCCCCACTAACATTGATTAATAATAATTTATCTCTACATGTGAGGTATCCACATCATCTATTTTCTCCATCAAAATTTTCACATCATTTTTAAGTTGTCAAATATACACCAACTATATTAATGTTAGTCTATCTCTACATCAAGCTATCCACATCTTTCACTCCATTAGCCAATGAATTGTTCATGCCATCTCCACTAATATTGCTTAATAATGGTTTATCTTTGCATGTGAGGTATCACGTCATCTATTTTTCCCATCCATTTGTCCATATAACCAGTTTAGCCTTCAAATATACATCAACTGTAATTAATGTTAGTTTATCTCTACATGCAAGCTATCCACATCTTTTAATCCATTAGCCAGTGAATTTTCCATACCAAAGAAACTAACACTGATAAATGAGCCGTCTCAGGCGACTCAAAATGTCGCCGCTGCCACCACCGAAAAGCCTCTCCCAAGCACCTCCGTCCTCCTCACCGCCATCGGAAGAGGCTGTTGATCGGCCAACGGCAGCGGCGTGGATCTGTTCCCCCCTTCCTCTCTCTTTTTTGCTCATTCTTTAACCCCACATGGCTGGATCCCATCCAGTGGCCTTCCGGCGGCGACTGGTCCTCCTATGGGTGTGCGCCCTTGTGGAGGTAGTGTTTTCCTCGGACAAATGCTGGTGCTCCCTGCTGACCGTGGCCTTCGCGGGAGGACGCGCTTCCCCCGAGGACATGGGGTCTAGCATGGCCAAGATAGCGGCGGATGCGCTCCTTCCATACGATATCACCACGTCCACCTACCCCCGCGAGGAAGACGAGGTCTTGGAACTGCAGTGGCGCTGCATGAGGTGATGTTGGGCTCAGGTGCGACAACTATAGTCGACGGCGGTGGCACCGGTATCCCCAAATCTCCAAATTCTGGTCACGACATTATGCCCTTAGAGTTATGGAGGAGATGCCACTATTTCCTTTGGGCTGATTGATAAGGGGAATCCCAGCAGATCCTCCTAGGTGTTTGCCCGATCTTTCACAGCGAGAACCCGGGTAAATAGATACCTCCAATTACGCGCGGAACGCAACCTGAAGTAGGGGATAAATCTAGCAAGCAACGTGATGGAGATCACCACGCCTCAATACCAAAGCACGACAATCTTGATGAACACAAGAACCTCCGCAACAACTATAATAGATAAACGGCGGCGCCGCCCCCGGAGGGATGCTTCACCAAGCACACACGCAATAGCGTCTAGAATAAACTCAAACTTGTCTAACCCTAAAACCCTAGCCGTCCCACCTGACAAGGTATCGACTTATCAATGCCTACAGATTGTAGACTAGGGTTTTCAGGGAAGTAAAGGGCAAGTAGATCTCGAAGGTTCAGCCGGAAAAGTACTCGACTGCTATGAAAACTAGGGTTGTGTTGACAATGAAATCGGTGCTCTCTTTGTCCCTCGACTCCCCCTTATATAGGAGGCGGAGCCGAGGGTTTCGTATTACACAAGTTTACAGATTTCGGGAGACTCTTTGAGTTCGACCCGTAAAGTTACAAATCTCTTTATTCCTAATACAATCCTATCTTTCATCATCAACAACTAATTGGGCTTCCGAGCTTCATATTCTTCGACTCGTGGGCCTTCAGTAAACCCCGGGTACCATCTTCGGCAGGCCCATCGGGGATGCCTATATCAGTAGCCCCCGAGATTTTGCTTAAATCGGAGAATCGGGGAAAATCTCCAACTTTACAATTATCATATAACTTCTTCGAGTTAACACATAACTTTAGTAAAACAGTCGTATATTGTACAGGGATAACGGTAATTGGGGCTAGTTCATCTGACAGATCAGGTACTAGTTAACTGCTCTTGTGGCAATCCGCAAAAACCTACTTCAAAATCACGTCGCTGGACATGATCTCGGGATACTGGCGTAATTCGACATGTGCCGCTTAAGGTCTTACCAAATGGCGAATTCCAGTCATGTTTTATCGGGTACCTAACGCGTCCGTTAGGATTTTTCTTTGTATCTGCTGATACGGAAAAAGTAGCAAAGCGCCGTCAGAGGCGGTGCCACGCCGCTCAGGACGGATCCTGGGGACTTACCTTCGCAACGTTTTGCGGGATTCAGAGATTAGTTCGCAACTGAGGCGTTCTGAGAATATATTGTCGAGTGCTTTTTTCGGCTGCTGGAATAGCACATTTATTCGAGTCAGCGGATGACTTGTGTATTTTTGTCTTGTCCTCCCGATGAGAGTATATGAAGAGTTATTTGTATAACTCGAAATATGCTCACCATATCTTTTTTCAATTCATCGGGCACGCGAACAGCGTTCCCGATGGGAGTAGCCCCCGAGGCTACAGCCAAGTGCTTCTACTTGGTTGTAGGCTCACCGTTTTAACATCTTTGTCGCTATATTGTCCCCTTCTCGAATTCTTCCATCTTTATCGTGTGCGCGACCAGCGCTCCTGATGGGAGTAGCCCCCGAGGCTACAGCCGAGTATTTATACTTGGCTGTAGGCTCAACTTGCATTACTGATGAAGAACTCTATATTTTATCGTCCGCGTTTACCTCTTATCAGAAGTATAAACAATACTTCTGATAAGAGTAGCCCCCGAGCATATGAACAAATGCTTGTATTTGATCATAGGCTCTCATCTTTTTCTTTATTGTGCTGCCTGAAGTTTCCCTGTCGATACTCTTGATGAAACTCTTTAAAAAAGTAGCCCCCGAGCATTTGAACAAAAACTTGTATTTGGTCAAAAGCTCTCGAGATTATCATTATTCCTTTGCTGTCGCCAAACTTCATAACATCGCAGCCGAGATTTTTCCTTTATAAAGTGACATCAGTGCTGACGATAGCCACGACCACTGTATCGGGAAAACGCGAATTCTGTCATGTCGCTGACCTGTGGACCCAAAGTCTGCGGCACTTTGACACGTTACGCAAGTGGGGGACACACGTCCTCCGCTTTTTCTTGCACGCGCGCTGTAGCGCCTGTCTAGTTCCTTCACAGTGAAAATATGTTTTTACCCCTTGAGCCACGTGTAAAGCATCAAGTTCATTCTCATACCATCCAACGGTGCGGCGTTTCGGCGAGCTTGCTATAAATACTCGTCTTCTTCTTCCTTCAATCCCCTTTGACATAGGCACACCCAATGGGCCTGCCGAAAGTGGTACCCGGTGTTTAATGAAGGCCCACGACCCAAAGAATAAGAAGATTCGGAAGCCCAAGATATTGTTAAGGAAAGTTAGAGTTGTAATAGAAGTTATCGTTTGTAATCTTGCGGGACGGGTTAGAAACCCTCCCGGAATCTGTAAACTTGTATATTACGAAACCCTCGACTCCACCTCCTATATAAGGGGGGGTCGGGGGACAAGGAAAGGGATCGAATCTATTGTCAACACAACCCTAGTTTTTACATTGTCGAGCACTTTTCGGCTGAAACCTTCGAGATCTACTTGCCCTGTACATCCAACGAAACCCTAGTCTACAATCCGTAGGCATTGACAAGTTAATCCCTTGTCAATTGGCGCCGTCTGTGGGAAGGTAGTATCCTCGGATTCAGCTTCCTTTTCAGAAGATCCCGCAGATTTTCGAGAACCTGCGGGTTCACTGTCAGCGCCAGGAGCATCTTGGTTATCATCATCGATAACGGCTCGTTCGTCGACTTCCCCACCTTCAGGAAGGGGAGGAAGAGAGACAATATTTGGATGGTTCTGTATAAAGAAAAGAGGGATGTCAATAAAGCAGTTATGCAAAAGCTGTCAAACAAAAATAGAGAGTCGATAAAAAGTTACCTTGGGGAGCGCATTGGAGGCGCTATATGGTTTTACCCGACAAGAGGACGGGACAGGTTCTTTTTTGCTGAGGGAGGAAATTTTTCGGACAAGCTTTTCTAAGTCCTTGACGGATAAATCCACCGACAGGCGATCCACATCCTTATCGCCAGTATACTTCCAGAGCGGATTCTTGCGAGCCTGCAGAGGCTGCACTCTGATTCTAAGGAAATAGGCTGTGATTTGAATACCCGATAGTTCTTGGCCGCGGGTGTTTTGCAGCTCGCGGATGCGGGTCATCAGTGCTTCCGTCGCCGTTTTTTCTTCTTCGGTAGCTTCTCGCATCCCGAGAACGGCGGCGGTGGATTTTCTCGGCACCGTCAAAAGGAGGAATATTGTCTTCAGCACATCCATGGTTCTCCTCATGGATGTACAGCCACTTCTTGCGCCATCCTTGAACTGAGTCACGGAATTTGACGTCGAAATACTCGACATCGGGGCGAACACAGATAACAACGCCACCTATATTATAAGTGACATTGGGAGAACCATTGCGGCGACAAAAGAAAATGCGCTTCCATAGCGCCCAGTTAGGCTGGATGCCAAGGAAGGCTTCGCAGAGGGTGATGAAAATGGAAATGTGGAGGATGGAATTGGGTGTGAGGTGATGAAGTTGCAGTCCATAAACGAAAAGCAACCTCCGAAAAAAAGGGTGAATGGGGGCAGAGAGGCCACGGATGAGTTGATCAACGAAACTAACCCGATACTCCATGGGAGGGGTTGGGTAGCTTTCTTCACTGGGGAAGCGAACCGCGTCCTGTTTCTTGCTGATCCCCAGCTTTCTTCGACGGGTTGATGTCTTGTGAGGAGATTTTGGATCTCTCCCACTCGTGTTCGCTAGATCTTCAGTCGCCATCTTCGATTCAGGTGTGCTGTGCCTGGTGAGTCTACGCGGAGGCATCAACAATGGCGCCGGAGCAAGGTGCGAGTATGGTTGAGAACAAGAGCTTTGCGGCGCAAGGGAGGATTTTTTGACAGAGGAGAACGGAGGAGCGGCGCGAGCGAAAGGACTAGAGGAGGAAGACGACGCCCTTATATAGAGGTGCGGTGAACCGTCACGCCGTTGGATTGACAGATTACGCCACAGATGGTGTACACGTGGACAAGGGGTAAACGGTAATTTCATATAGACGAGAAAGTGCAGCAACTACAGTACTTGCGCCAGGAAAAGCGGAAGACGTGTGTCCCCCACTTGCACGACGTGTCAATATGATGCGGAGTTTGGGCCCGCAAGGCAGTGAGAGAGAACATCTCGTGATTTCCAGATACATTGGTCGTGGCTGTCATCAGCAGTGACGTCACCTTGGTAAAAGAAAATCTCGGCTATGAAGCTTGGGAAGAATGGCGACAACATAAGATTGTTTCGAGAGCTTTTGAACAAATACAAGTTTTTGCCCAAATGCTCGGGGGCTACTTTGGAAAAATGAAAAGTTCGAGAAAGAAAAAATAAAAATGATATGAGCCTATGATCAAATATAAAATATTTGCTCATAGCCTTGGGGGCTACTCTCATCGAGAGCGATGTTCGCGCACCCGAGAGATTTAAAAGTTTCGTGAGAAAAAGAAAATATAGCGGCATAAAATGTGGAGCCTACATCCAAGCACAAGTTCTTGGTTGTAGCCTCGGGGGCTACTCCCATCGGGAACGCTGTTCGCGTGCCCGATGAAATTATAAAAAAGAAAAATAGAAAGACAAGAGAGTATATTTCGAGTTAAAATAACTCTACATATACTCCCATCGGGAAAGCAATATAAGTCATCCGTTGACTCAATAAAATATGCTATTCCAACAGCCGAATAAGCACTCGACAATATATTCTCAGAGCGCCAAAGTTGCGAATAAATCTCTGAATGCCGCAAAATTTGCGAAGGTAAGACCCCGGATCCGTTACGTGCGGCGTGGCGCCGTCTCCGACGTCGGTTTGCTACTTTTTCCGTACCAACGGATACGAAGAAAAATCCTAACGAGACGCGTTAGGTACCCGATAAATATGACCGAGACTCGACGGAATGGTAAGACCTTAAGCGGCTCCTCGTCGAAGTTTACACCAGTATCCCGAGATCATGTCCGGGGACGTGATCTTGAAGTAGGTTTTTGCGGATTGCCACTAGAGCGGTTAACTAGTACCCGATCCGTCGGATGAACTAGCCCCAATTACCATTATCCCCGTACAATATAGAAATTTGTATGCAAAGATATGTGCAAAAATTCAGAGTTGTCGAATAAATATAAAAGTGGAGATTTTCCTTGATTCTGCGATTCAAGCAAAATCTCGGGGGCTACTGACATAGGCACACCCAATGGGCCTGCCGAAAGTGGTACCCGGGGTTTAATGAAGGCCCACGACCCGAAGAATAAGAAGATTCGGAAGCCCAAGATATTGTTAAGGAAAGTTAGAGTTGTAATAGAAGTTATCGTTTGTAATCTTGCGGGACGGGTTAGAAACCCTCCCGGAATCTGTAAACTTGTATATTACGAAACCCTCGACTCCACCTCCTATATAAGGGGGGGTCGAGGGACAAGGAAAGGGATCGAATCTATTGTCAACACAATCCTAGTTTTTACATTGTCGAGCACTTTTCGGCTGAAACCTTCGAGATCTACTTGCCCTCTACATCCAACGAAACCCTAGTCTACAATTCGTAGGCATTGACAAGTTAATCCCTTGTCACCCTTCTCTGCGCCGCGCTCATATCTTCTCTGTCAAAATCTCCACTGCAACCACAAAAACTCCAACGCTCACGCACTACCCTACTTCCTCCAACGCCATTGTTGATGCCACCACGGTCAAGACTCACAAGGCACAGCATTCCTGAAGCGAATATGGCGGTGCAAGATCTGGGAGCTTCGGAGTGGGAGAGATCCAAGATCTCAAATCAGGACGTCAATCTGATGAAAAAGCTCGGCCTGATGAAGAAGAAGGACGCGTTGCGCTTCCCCAGCGAGGAGAGCTACCCGTCGCCCCCTATGGAATATCGGGTTAGCTTCGTTGACCACCTCATTCGCGGCCTCTCTGCTCCTATCCATGTTTTTCTTCGTGGATTGCTGTTCGTGTACGGGTTGCAGCTTCATCAGCTGACTCCCAACTCCATCCTCCACGTTTCTATTTTTATCACCCTTTGCGAGTGCTTCCTCGGGACCCAACCTAATTGGGCTCTGTGGAAGCGCATCTTCTGCCTCCGCCGCAATGGCTCCCACAACATCGCCTACAACATAGGTGGTGTTGTTATTTGCATCCGCCCTGATGTCGAATATTTCGACGTCAAATTCCCTGACTCCGTCGAAGGGTGGCGCAAAAGATGGTTATAGGTCCGCGAGGAATGTCCCGACTCGCTGGAATACAACATCGCCCCCTTTGACGGTAGCGCAAAAATTCTCCGCCGCCGATCCTGGGACGCAGAGGCCACCGAAGAAGAAAAAACAGCGACAGAAGCGCTGATGACACGTATCCACGAGCTCCAGAATACCCGCGGTAAAGAGCTGTCGGGTATTCAGATTATGGCGTATTTCCTTAGGATCAGGGTGCAGCCTCTGCAGGCTCGCAAGAACCCTCTCTGGATGTATGCTGGCGACAAAGACGTGGACCGCCTCTCGAAGGATCTTTCGGTAAAAGATCTGGAAAGGCTTGTCCGAAAAATTTCCTCGCTGAGCAAAAAGGACGCCATTCCAACCTCGTGTCGCGTGGAGCCGTATAGCGGCGCCAACACCCTCCCCAAGGTAAACTATCTTTGTCTTCCCGAATTTTAATATTGTCGACTACTATTTTGCTGAATTCAATGTTGTAACCTATCGTCAACATATCTTTTTGTCCTGTAGAAACACCATGTTACATCCTCTCTTCCTCCCCTTCCTGAAGACGGGGAAATCGAGGAACGAACTATCGTTACCGACGATAACCAGGGTACTTCTCGCCCTGAGAGTGAAGTTGCGGGTTCTCACAAATCCGCGGCTTCCTCTGAAAGAGAAGCTGAATCCGAGGCTTCCGAGTCTTCGCGTTCTCTTCCTTCTGCTGCTTCCCCGAAGAACAAGAGGAAAAGGGATGAGGTCGCAGACTCTGGCACCTCCAAAGCGGGTAAATCTCCTGTCGAGGAGACTTCACCCGAAGAAGAGGGGAAAGCCTTCAACTCTTACGACAATGCCCTCGTTAGCTTGTAAGTCTCTGTCGTCTTTTGTATTTACTATATTGCTTTTTGAGTATTCTTATACTATCTTTGATGCATAGTGGCGACGAAAAAGAAGAACCCATTGTTCATGTGACTGCTCCCACAAGCACGTCACATACCTTGGTGCTTTCCGAAACTCGCCCTGCTACAGAAGAAACCTCGCCTCCTCAGCGGGATATAGGGAACCTGACTCCTCCCGGCAGCCCCCGTGCCCCTTCGCCGAAGAGAGCGAGGGTTGAACTTGGCGAAGGACCAAGCCTCCTGACTGGGAGTTCGTCGACTCCTTCTATGGACGATGTAATGACCGTTACCACTCACTTTTTTTACTGTCGAACTTTTCTCCTTTCTGGCCTTCTCATCCCTTTTCTTTTTTCAGCCTCTGATGAAAGAATTTGTTCGTCTTGGTACTCAATTTATTGGGTACCGCGACCATGCTAATAGTTTGAAAGGTATTCCTCTTATCTCTTCCTTGTCGAACAAATTTCCCTTTGCTACTTTGTCGTGACATTTGTCATTGTCTTTTGCCAGAGGCTCTCGCCATCGCTAATAAGCGTGCCGATGATCTTGCTCTCGAGATGGCGAAGAGCGAAAAAGCTCGCGAAAAGGCTGAACTAGACGCTGCCTCGGTTGAGAGTCTTCGAAAAAGACTCCATGAAGCTGAAAATGCCTTAAGTGAGCACACAGCCCAACAGTTCGCTCGTGAGGGTGATATCGCCGCCCGCTTGGAGTCGCAGAATCGACGCTTTGTCAGTAAGTACACCAGTCACTTTTCTCGAGTTGTCTCCAACATTAATTTTTACGTATACTTGTTGATAACCCGGAATTTGCTTCAGCAGGGAAGATGAGCCGGGAGTTTGAACTTGAAAAGCCCGACGATGACCGTCTTCTCGACGCCCTTTCTCTCCTCGAAATTTATGGGGATGAAGTGCGCCGCGACATCTCTGATGCCAAGGCGGCATTTTCGCGGATTTTTCCCTACTTCTTCCCGAAGACAGAACATCCCGACACATTCCTTGCGCTTACCAAGTGCTTCATTCCCAAAGAGGATCTTGGGCTAGCTCTTCGGCAAGAAAATCTGAAGATTGGTGTTGAAGGCACCATAGCTTTGGTTGCCGAGAGCCAACAAAGCGTTGACTGGGCGAAGGTTGGTGACGTGAAGAAGATGGAGACAAAGAGGTGCCAATCCTTGATTAAGGCTGCCAAGCCTAACTCGAAGAAAATCCTCTCCTTCCTCGGATACAAACCAACTCCTTCCCCTAGCTCTGCGAAGCCGGAGGTCAAGTAGACCATCTTGTCCCTGCTTTTTCTTTGTTCTCCCTCTTTTGTTGTTGTCGGCGTAGTAGCTTTTGCGACATCTTATCATTGGTTCACTAGGAACCCTCTTTGTAATGCTCATGTAAATATCCAAATGAATCAATGGAATGCTATTTTGCCAAGTTATTGATACCGATATTTTCTTTCCAGTTGGTTTTTGACAATTATACCACGGATCCTCGTTCCTCGAATGCCTTGTCCGCTTCTTTCGTCTCGAGAAAAACTTCCGTTGATAATCTCAACGAAGATTCTTCGAGTGCTGATCCAGGACAAGATTTGAACGAGCTGCGACAACAGCTACATGCGATGAAGAAACAAGCACTTATAATCATGGAGCAATCTCGGAAGTCATCCGAGAAAGAGAGACTGGCGCTTCAACAGGCCCAGGAAGCCTTAGCTTTAAAGGAGACCGCAGTCGCCGAAGCTGCACAGGCTGCTTCCCGAGAAAATTACATGCTCGAGTTAATGACTGACGCCAGTTTGGATATGGCGGGTACGCTTCCTGTCTTTGAAGTTCCTCCTTTTTAATTGTTTTCTATCTCTTATCATTGTGCTTTCGTCGGATAGGTTCTTTTTTGGATACTGCTGCCGAAGACCAACGGGTGGAGGCGAGATCCACTCATCTTGTTAAGCTTGCCCTGGAGCATGGTTCCAGTTTTTGGGCTATGCTAGATCGCACCCGAGGAATCGTCAGATTTCAAGATCGCGCAGGTCAAGTTCGCAACTACCTTGATTTCTGCGCCAGGATATTGTCCCTGGTTTACAACACCATGTTTCCTCGAAACGCCCAGCCGAAGACTCTTCCTGATTTGATGAACAAGTTCAGAGATGCTTCTTGGATCCACGAATTTGTGAAGGCTCAATTAACTGCGGGAGCCCAGTTTGCTATGATCATGCTGCAAGTCGTCTACCCGAAATTGGATATGACCAAAATCGTTGAACTGTGCCATGCTAAACTGAAGAAACGAAGGAGGAATATCGAGAAAATCAACGAGGTTGTCACGCCCGTAGCCGAAGAAATTATGGATGATTTGCTTCGGATGGATGCTGAGTTCTTCGTGAAGGGTAATTATGTTGAACATATGAGTTCCTCTGCTGACAACGAAAGGGTTAACATAGATGACCTGATGGGTCATGAACAGTTAATTTTTCATGCCGACGTTTTCCTGTATAAAAGGACCCTGTATATTGTACGTGCTATATATGTTGTAAGATATCTCGCATGTTTTCTTTCCATCTAGCCCCCGAGCGTTTGTCAGCAGCTATTTCTTTTTATTTGTGCGAGGTTTTTTAGACCAAGGCAAAATAACTTTTGAAGTTTGTATGTTGTAAAAACTTGAGTATATATATTGTATTTGCGGGTTGCAAGCCCCGAGCCTGTCGAAGAAAAAGATGTATAACACCAATATCTTTACTATATTGCAGCACCGTGAGACCGCCTCATTAAAAACCTTCCAGCCCCACTCGGTGCCCTGAAAGGAAAAGAGTGCGTCTGAAAAACTTGCCGGCGTTTCAGTACATTGTATGTTTACATAGAGGACTATTTTTTGACTTAGGCGTAAAAACGCCTAAGCTGCGCCACGTTCGAAGGATTTGTCTCGTAAATCCCTTTTTTCTTGTCCTTTATCTTGTATGCTCCTCCTTCAATTACTTCTGTGACGATGTACGGGCCTATCCATGGCGACTCGAGTTTTTCATGGCTATTTTCCGTAAGCCGAAGAACCAGGTCGCCTACCTGAAAAGACCTTGGTCGCAAACGTCGACTGTGGTAGTTTTTCATATCTTGCTGGTACTTGGTGACCCTTGACAATACCTCGTCTCGAGCTTCGTCGAGTGCATCAACATCATCTTCCAGTGCCTTTCTCGAGGTTTCTTCATTAAATTCCGCCACTCTCGGGGAATTGTGTTCTATTTCTATCGGCAGCACTGCCTCAGCTCCATGGACCAGAAAGAATGGAGTTTCTTGTGTCGCTGTATTTGGTGTTGTTCGTATACTCCATAGCACGCTAGGCAACTCCTCTGGCCAGGTATGTCGAGCTTTTTCCAATGGTGTTAGCAGGCGCTTCTTGATGCCATTGCAGATAATGCCGTTTGACTTTTCGACTTGACCATTGGTTTGCGGGTGCGTGATGTCTACGGGTGCTTCTATTCTTGTAGACAGTGTTGGGCCTCTAAGAGCAGAGGTTTTTAGAACAGCAGCAAGTTTCCCTTAAGTGGATCACCCAAGGTTTATCGAACTCGGGGAGGAAGAGGTCAAAGATATCCCTCTCAAGCAACCCTGCAACCACAAAGCAAGAAGTCTCTTGTGTCCCCAACACACCTAATAGGTGCACTAGTTCGGCGAAGAGATAGTGAAATACAAGTGGTATGAATGAATATGAGCGGTAGTACGGCGCGAGAAAAGTGCTTCGCTGGTGTACGAGTTGATGGTAGTAATATTGCGGGAAGTAAACATGCGGCAGAACGGTAAACAAGCAGCGATAGCGATATTTAGGAACAAGGCCTAGGGATCATACTTTCACTAGTGGACACTCTCAACATTGATCACATAACGGAATAAATAGATAGATGCTAGACTCTACACCCTCTTGTTGGATGATGAACACCACTAAGCGTGTAGGATTACACGAACCCTCAATGCCGGAGTTAACAAGCTCCACAATATTCAATGTTCATATTTAAATAACCTTAGAGTGCATGACGGATCAACATAACCAAACCAAGTACTAACATAGCATGCACACTTGTCACCTTCACACTACGAAAGGAGGCATAGATCACATCAATACCATCATAGCAATAGTTAACTTCATAATCTACAAGAGATCACAATCATAGCCTACGCCAAGTACTACACGATGCACACACTTGTCACCATTACACCGTGCGGGAGGAATAAACTACTTTAATAACATCACTAGAGTAGCACACGGATAAATTGTGATACAAAACACATTGCAATCATAAAGAGATATAAATAAGCACTTCACTATGCCATTCATAACAGCGAATAAGTATTACGTGAAATATAGCCTAAGAGACCCACACGGTGCACACACTCGTCACCTTTACACACGTGGGACAAGGAGTCTCCGGAGATCACATAAGTAAAACCCACTTGACTAGCATAATGACATCTAGATTACAAGCATCATCATATGAATCTCAATCATGTAAGGCAGCTCATGAGATTATTGTATTGAAGCACATAGGAGAGAGATGAACCACAAAGCTACCGGTACAGCCCCGAGCCTCGATGGAGAACTACTCCCTCCTCATGGGAGACAGCAGGCGTTGATGAAGATGGCGGTGGTGTCGATGGAGAAGCCTTCCGGGGGCACTTCCCCGTCCGGTGGCGTGCCGGAACAGAGACTCCTGTCCCCCAGATCTTGGCTTCGCGATGGCGGCGGCTCTGGAAGGTTTTCTCTGGTTTCGTCGAACGTGATAGGGTTTTCGCGACGGAGACCTTAAGTAGGCGAAAGGGCAGGTCAGGGGGCCACACGAGGGCCCCACACGACAGGCCGACGCGGCCAAGGCCCAGGCCGCGCCGCCACGGTGTCCGGCCACCTCGTGGCCCCACTTCGTAAGTCCTCCGGTCTTCTGGAAGCTTCGTGTAAAAATAGGCCCCTGGGCGTTGATTTCGTCCAATTCCGAGAATATTTCCTTACTAGGATTTCTGAAACCAAAAACAGCAGAAAACAGGAACTGGCACTTCGGCATCTCGTCAATAGGTTAGTTCCGGAAAACGCATAATAATGACATATAATGTGTATAAAACATGTAGGTATCATCAATAAAGTAGCATGGAACATAAGAAATTATCGATACGTCGGAGACGTATTAGCATCCCCAAGCTTAGTTCATGCTCGTCCCGAGCAGGTAAACGATAACAAAGATAATTTCTGGAGTGACATGCCATCATAACCTTGATCATACTATTGTAAGCATATGTAATGAATGCAGCGATCAAAACAATGGTAATGACATGAGTAAACAAATGAATCATAAAGCAAAGACTTTTCATGAATAGTACTTCAAGACAAGCATCAATAAGTCTTGCATAAGAGTTAACTCATAAAGCAATAAATCAAAGTAAAGGTATTGAAGCAACACAAAGGAAGATTAAGTTTCAGCGGTTGCTTTCAACTTATAACATGTATATCTCATGGATAGTGTCAATGTAAAGTAATATAACAAGTGCAATATGCAAGTATGTAGGAATCAATGCACAGTTCACACAAGTGTTTGCTTCTTGAGGTGGAGAGAAATAGGTGAACTGACTCAACATAAAAGTAAAAGAAAGGTCCTTCAAAGAGGAAAGCATCGATTGATATATTTGTGCTAGAGCTTTTATTTTGAAAACATGGAACAATTTTGTCAACGGTAGTAATAAAGCATATGTATCATGTAAGTTATATCTTACAAGTTGCAAGCCTCATGCATAGTATACTAGTAGTGCCCGCACCTTGTCCTAATTAGCTCGGATTAACACGGATTATCATTGCATAACATATGTTTCAACCAAGTGTCACAAAGGGGTACCTCTATGCCGCCTGTACAAGGGTCTAAGGAGAAAGTTCGCATTGGATTTCTCGCTTTTGATCATTCTTCAACTTAGACACCCATACCAGGACAACATAGACAACAGATAATGGACTCCTCTTTTAATGCTTAAGCATTCAACAACAAATAATATTCTCATAAGAGATTGAGGTTTTATGTCCAAACTGAAACTTCCACCATGATTCATGGCTTTAGTTAGCGGCCCAATGTTCTTCTCTAACAGTATGCATACTCAAACCATTTGATTGTGAAAACTGCCCTTACTTCAGACAAGACGAACATGCATAGCAACTCACATGATATTCAACAAAGAGGAGTTGATGGCGTCCCCTGAAACATGGTTATCGCACAACAAACAACTTAATAAGAGATAAAGTGCATAAGTACATATTCAATACCACAATAGTTTTTAAGGCTATTTTGTCCCATGAGCTATATATTGCAAGGCGAATGATGGAAATTTAAAGGTAGCACTCAAGCAATTTACTTTGGAATGGCGGAGAAATACCATGTAGTAGGTAGGTATGGTGGACACAAATGGCATAGTGGTTGGCTCAAGGATTTTGGATGCATGAGAAGTATTCCCTCTCGATACAAGGTTTAGGCTAGCAAGGTTATTTGAAACAAACACAAGGATGAACCGGTGCAGCAAAACTCACATAAAAGACATATTGTAAACATTATAAGACTCTACACCGTCTTCCTTGTTGTTCAAAACTCAATACTAGAAATTATCTAGACTTTAGAGAGACCAATTATGCAAACCAAATTTTAGCAAGCTCTATGTATTTCTTCATTAATGGGTGCAAAGTATATGATGCAAGAGCTTAAACATGAGCACAACAATTGCCAAGTATCAAATTATCCAAGACATTTTATCAATTACTACATGTAGCATTTCCCGTTTCCAACCATATAACAATGAACGAAGCAGTTTCAACCTTCGCCATGAACATTAAAAGCTAAGAACACATGTGTTCATATGAACCAGCGGAGCGTGTCTCTCTCCCACACAAGCATGAACTTATTCAAACATAAACAAAAATAAAAACAAACAGACGCTCCAAGCAAAGCACATAAGATGTGACCGAATAAAAATATAGTTTCAAGAGAAGAAACCTGATAAATTGTCGATGAAGAAGGGGATGCCTTGGGCATCCCCAAGCTTAGACGCTTGAGTCTTCTTGAAATATGCAGGGATGAACCACGGGGGCATCCCCAAGCTTAGACTCTTCACTCTTCTTGATCATAGTATATCATCCTCCTCTCTTGACCCTTGAAAACTTCCTCCACACCAAACTTTAAGCAAACTCATTAGAGGGTTAGTGCACAATCAAAAATTCACATGTTCAGAGGTAACACAATCATTCTTAACACTTCTGGACATTGCACAAAGCTACTGGGCATTAATGGATCAAAGAAATTCTTCCAACATAGCAAAAGAGGCAATGCGAAATAAAAGGCAGAATCTGTCAAAAACAGAACAGTCCGTAAAGACGAACCTGGAAGGGGCACTTAACTTGCTCAAACGGAAAAACTCAAAACTAATGAAAGTTGCGTACATATCTGAGGATCACGCACGTAAATTTGCAGATTTTTTTGATTTTTTTACAGAGAATTAGGCCCAGAATCGTGACAGACAGAAATCTGTTTCTGCGCAGTAATCCAAATCTAGTATCAACCTTGCTATCAAAGACTTTACTTGGCACAACAATACAATAAAATAAAGATAAGGAGAGGTTGCTACAGTAGTAACAACTTCCAAGACTCAAATATAAAACAAAGTACTGTAGTAAAATAAACACATGGGTTATCTCCCAAGAAGTTCTTTCTTTATAGCCATTAAGATAGGCTCAGCAATTTTAATGATGCACTCGCAAGAAATAGTATTTGAAGCAAAAGAGAGCATCAAGAGGAAAATTCAAAACAAATTTAAGCCTAACATGCTTCCTATGAAAAGGAATCTTGTACACAAATTAATTCATGAAGAACAAAGTGACAAGCATAAGAGGATAAAACACGAGTAACTTCAAGATTCTCAACATAAAGAGGGGAAACTTAATATTATTAAGATGCATATAACCATATTTCCCTCTCTCATAATAACTTTCAGTAGCAACATGAGCAAACTCAACAATATAAGTATCACATAAAACATCTTTATTCACATGCATAAAAGTATCATTACCCTCCACATAAGCATAGTCAATTTTATTGGTAATAGTGGGAGCAAATTCAACAAAGTAGCTATCATTATTATTCTCATCATCAAATATAGGAGGCATATTGTAATCATAATCAAATTTATCCTCCATAACAGGCAGTACTAAAAGACCAATATCATTATAATCATCATAAATAGGAGGCAAAGTATCATCAAAGTAAATTTTCTCCTCAATACTTGGGGGACTAAAAATATCATGCTCATCAAAGCCAGCTTCCCCAAGCTTAGAATTTTCCATATCATTAGCAACAATGGTGTTCAAAGCGTTCATACTAATATGTTCCATAGGTTTTTTAATTTTCGCATCAAACCATCCATGTCTTAAATCAGGAAATAGAATAAGAAGCTCATTGTTGTCCATTATGCCAAACTAATGTAAACAAGAAACAAAAAGATGCAATTGCAGGATCTAAAGGAAATAGCTTCGAGCACACACACAACGGAAACAGAAAAGTACTTTACCTGGGACCGGAGTATGAATGCCTTTTACCTTTCCTCCCCGACAACGGCGCCGGAAAATAGCTTGATGTCTACGGGTGCTTCTATTCTTGTAGACAGTGTTGGGCCTCCAAGAGCGAGAGGTTTGTAGAACAACGGCGAAGTTTCCCTTAAGTGGATCACCCAAGGTTTATCGAACTCGGGGAGGAAGAGGTCAAAGATATCCCTCTCAAGCAACCCCGCAACCACAAAGCAAGAAGTCTCTTGTGTCCCCAACACACCTAATAGGTGCACTAGTTCGGCGAAGAGATAGTGAAATACAAGTGGTATGAATGAATATGAGCGAGTAGTACGGCGCCGGAAAAGTGCTTGTCGGCGTACGGTTGATGGTAGTAATATTGCGAGAAGTAAACATGCAGCAGAACAAGAAACAAGCAGCGATAGCGATATTTAGGAACAAGGCCTAGGGATCATACTTTCACTAGTGGACACTCTCAACATTGATCACATAACAGAATAAATAGATAGATGCTAGACTCTACACCCTCTTGTTGGATGATGAACACCACTAAGCTGTGTAGGATTACACGAACCCTCAATGCCGGAGTTAACAAGCTCCACAATATTCAATGTTCATATTTAAATAACCTTAGAGTGCATGACGGATCAACATAACCAAACCAAGTACTAACATAGCATGCACACTTGTCACCTTCACACTACGAAAGGAGGCATAGATCACATCAATACCATCATAGCAATAGTTAACTTCATAATCTACAAGAGATCACAATCATAGCCTACGCCAAGTACTACACGATGCACACACTTGTCACCATTACACCGTGCGGGAGGAATAAACTACTTTAATAACATCACTAGAGTAGCACATGGATAAATTGTGATACAAAACACATTGCAATCATAAAGAGATATAAATAAGCACTTCACTATGCCATTCATAACAGCGAATAAGTATTCTGTGAAATATAGCCTAAGAGACCCACACGGTGCACACACTGTCACCTTTACACACATGGGACAAGGAGTCTCCGGAGATCACATAAGTAAAACCCACTTGACTAGCATAATGACATCTAGATTACAAGCATCATCATATGAATCTCAATCATGTAAGGCAGCTCATGAGATTATTGTATTGAAGCACATAGGAGAGAGATGAACCACATAGCTACCGGTACAGCCCCGAGCCTCGATGGAGAACTACTCCCTCCTCATGGGAGACAACACCGTTGATGAAGATGGCGGTGGTGTCGATGGAGAAGCCTTCCGGGGGCACTTCCCCGTCCGGCGGCGTGCCGGAACGGAGACTCCTGTCCCCGGATCTTGGCTTCGCGATGGCGGCGGCTCGGGAAGGTTTTCTCGGTTTCGTCGAATGTGATAGGGTTTTCGCGACGGAGACCTTAAGTAGGCGGAAGGGCAGGTCGGGGGGCCACACGAGGGCCCCACACGACGGCCGGCGCGGCCAAGGCCCGAGCCGCGCCGTCTCGGTGTCTGGCCACCTCGTGGCCCCACTTCGTAAGTCCTCCGGTCTTCTGGAAGCTTCGTGTAAAAATAGGCCCCTGGGCGTTGATTTCGTCTAATTCCGAAAATATTTCCTTACTAGGATTTCTGAAACCAAAAACAGCAGAAAACAGGAACTGGCACTTCGGCATCTCGTCAATAGGTTAGTTCCGGAAAATGCATAATAATGACATATAATGTGTATAAAACATGTAGGTATCATCAATAAAGTAGCATGGAACATAAGAAATTATCGATACGTCGGAGACGTATCAGTGCGCCACCGAGGCAAATTGTAATTTGATTCCTACCTCTGCGCAATATGCCTTGAACTCCTTGGATGTGAAGTTGCTGCCGTTGTATGTGACTATGCTATGAGGAACTCCAAACCGAAAAACGATGCTCTTAATGAACTTGATTGCTGATGCTGCATCAGCTGAGTTTATCGGCTTCGCCTCGATCCACTTCGTGAACTTATCGACATCTACGAGCATGTACCCGTATCCTCCTGGCCATGCTTTGTGTAATTTTCCCACCATATCGAGACCCCATTGAGCAAAGGGCCATGACAATGGTATTGGCATCAATTCTGCTGCCGGAGAGTGGGATTTTGTGGCAAACCTTTGACACACATCACAGGTACACACTATGTCCTTGGCATCCTCGATCGCTGTTAGCCAGTAAAAACCTGCCCTGAAGACTTTGGCTGCTATAGCTCGACTACTCGCGTGGTGTCCACACACTCCTTCGTGCACATCTTTTAACAGCAATCGACCTTCCTCGGGTGTGACACATCGCTGCAAAACTCCCGATATACTTCGTTTATACAGCTCACCCTTAACCACAGTGAAAGTCTTCGATCGTCGAATAACTCGCCTTGCTTCTACTGGATCCTCGGGTATTTCTTTCCTTAGGATATACGCGATGTAAACCTGCATCTAGGAAACTTGCAATACCATTACTTCGTGCTATTCTTCGTCGTCTCCTGATGTGCTTGCTTCCGCAGCTGCCAGAGCCCCCGAGTCTTTCTCGACTTTCTCTTTTTTCTTTGTTTGTTTCTTTGCCTTAGTTGACCTTTCACTTATCTCCTCCCAAAACACGCCAGGTGGTATTGCTAGGCATTGTGATCCGATGTTTGCGAGCACATCGGCTTCATCGTTGCTAAGTCTGCTGATATGATTCACTTCACACCCATCAAATAGCTTCTCAAGTTCGTTGTACACCTCCTTGTATGCTATCATACTGTCATTGACTGCGTCACACTGATTCATCACCTGTTGGGCCACCAATTGGGTGTCGCCAAATTTTTTTAATGGGGTTGCACCACAAGCTTTCGCCATCTTCATCCCATGTATCAGTGCTTCGTACTCTGCTTCATTGGTTGACGCATTGGGGAACGTCATCCGCAGCACGTACTTCATTTTATCTCCTTGAGGTGAAACCAATATCACGCCTTCTCCAGCTCCTTCTAACCTTTTGGTCCCGTCAAAATTCATAGTCCAAGTTCTCGATAAATCTGGGGGTCCCGTATTTTGCAGCTCCATCCACTCTGCGATGAAGTCTGGTAAGATCTGCGACTTTATTGCTTTTCTTTTTTCATATGTGATGTCCCGAGGGGAAAGTTCTATTCCCCAAAGGGAGACACGACCCGTAGCTTCAGGGTTATTTAATATATTGGACAAAGGCGCCTCATTGACCACTATAATCGGATGTGCCGAAAAATAGTGACACAATTTTCTTGTTGTTGTGAATACTCCATATGCTAACTTTTGGTACTGCGGGTACCTCTGTTTTGAAGGCGATAAAACTTCACTGATGAAGTATACCGGTCGCTGGACTCCATGGAGTTTTCCTTCTTCTTCTCGTTCCACCACGAGTATTGTGCTGACCACCTGAGGTGTGGCCGCGATATATAATAGGAGAGGTTCCTTTTCCTTGGGCGTCACCAATATTGGTGGTGTCGAGATTGTGCGTTTGAGATCTCAAAAGGCTCTGTCTGCTTCTTCGTTCCACTCGAACTTTTCTCCCTGTTTGATCAAAGCATAAAACGGCAATGCCTTTTCTCCCAACCTGGCGACGAATCTGCTCAAAGCTGCGACTCGCCCAGTTAACTGTTGTATTTCCTTGAGCTTTGTTGGCTTCCTCATTGTCACGATGGCTTGGATTTTCTCCGGGTTGGCCTCGATCCCTCTTGCTGACACCAGAAACCCGAGAAGTCCTCCCGCAGGAACGCCGAAAGAGCACTTCGTCGGGTTCAGCTTGAGCCAGAATTTGTCGAGGTTGTCGAAAGTTTCTTTGAGATCGTCAATCAGGGTTGACCCTTTCTTTGTCGTTATGACGACATCGTCGATGTATACTTGAACATTTTTGCCAATCTGAGTGGCAAGGCACTTCTGCATCATCCGTTGATATGTTGATCCCGCGTTTTTCAGCCCGAAAGGCATTGTTCTATAACAGAATACTCCATAGGGTGTTATAAAAGCTGTTTTGACCTCATCTTCTTCTTTTAAGCTGATCTGGTTGTAACCAGAATACGCGTCCAGGAAGGAAAGACGTTCACAACCTGCCGTGGAGTTGATAATTTGATCGATCCTTGGGAGGGGAAAGTGATCCTTTGGACAATGTTTATTGAGACATGTGAAGTCGACGCACATGCGAAGGACCTCTGTGTTTTTCTTCGGGACCAACACTGGGTTAGCCACCCATGTGGCCTCTGTATGTAACTCTTTGATGAACCCAACTTCTCTGATTTGATTTATTTCCGACAGCATAGATTTGCGGTTTGGTTCCGAAAAATGCCGCAAAGGTTGTCTGATTGGCCTGGCCAATGGATCCGAGTTAAGCGGGTGCTCGGCAAGTTCCCTGGGTACTCATGGCATGTCTGCTGGGCACCATGCGAAGATTTTCCAGCGCTCACGGAGGAACTCGACGAGCGCGCTTTCCTACGCGAGATCCATATTTGTGGCGATGGCTGTCATCTTCTTGGGATCCGTCGGGTGGATTTGCACTTCTTTCGAATTTTTCATAGTATCAAAAATTTGCTCCTTCAATGGCCTCCCTCCGGTCAGGCAGCACATCGTAATCAGTTGTTAGCTTGGACGCCATATACTCCGATTGCATCCCGAAAGTTTCTGACAGTCGATGAAAATCCTTGTCGCACTTATCCGCTAGCGCGAAACTGCCTTTTACTGTAATTGGACCTCTGCGTCCAGGGAGTCACCACAGCAAGTATGTGTAATGTGGTACCGCCATAAACCTGGCATACGCGGGTCGTCCCAGTAGAGCATGGTATTGTGATGGAAAATCCACAACTTCAAACTCCAGCCTTTCTATCCTGTAATTTTCTCGGGTTCCGAACTGAACGTCGAGATTGATCTTCCCCAACGGATAATTTGGTATGTCTGCTGTGATGCCATGGAAACGTGTGTCCGTTGGTTTTAAGTTCGCCAGGGATATGTTCATCTTCCTCAATGTATCTGCGTACATGAGGTTTAAATTGCTGCCTCCATCTATGAATACTCGTGAAACATCGAATCCTGCGATCACCGCTGGTAAGATTAACGCTGATTGCCCTGGTCGCGGAACTTGCTGCGGATGGTCCGCTATGGTGAAGCCAATATCTTGTCCCGACCAATTCAGGTACTCGATTGTTGGTGGAGGCATCTTCTCTGCCATGAAGACTTGTCGCGAAATTACTTTCTGAGCCCTGTTGGATGGCCTGGCCTTCTGAATCATCGAGACCGCGCCATTGGTGTCGATATAAGGAGGCGGGTGTGGTGCTGCCGCTATTTGTAACTGGTGTTGATTTGCGTCCGTGATCGCGGGAGGAGGTAGAAGGTGAATCTCACTTCTTGGCCCTTGAGGGTTCCTATTTGTTGCATGTGCGTTGGCATGCCCCGCAAATCTGTTCAGCGCCTGGAAAGTTCGGCAATCCTTCTGCAAATGTCCCGACTGCCTCTTCCCATTGCTGTCGAGATAAAAATGCATATGTCATGGTCCGTTCATCATATCTTTGGGAGATATGTACGGCCTCTGGAACCTCGGACCATTATTTTGCCTGTTAGGACGCGGACTATCCCTGTAGTCGCTACGCTGTTCTCCACTTTTTTGATAATCGTCTCGATTATTATTTCCGCTATTCCCTCGGAAGCCGGCCGATATTTGGCCGGGACCGTCATAGTCGGAGTACTGGCGAGAGAATCGTCATCTATTTTGAATGTTTCGATTTCGGTCCTCCTCAGGCGACCTATACCGCTTATTGTGAACAACATCTTCTCCATCTGCCCAGCGATTCGCTATTTCCATCAATGCCGCTATTGTTTTTGGATTAGTCCTTCCCAAATCCTCGACTAGGTCCCTTCTTTGGATTCCGGCGACAAACACATCTATCGCTCTTTCATCAGATATGTTTTCTGCCGAGTTTTTGATGATGTTCCACCTCTAGATGTAAGTCCTCATCGATTCATCGTACTTTTGTCTACAGGCTCGCAACTGCTCTATTGACGCAGGTTTCTTGCATGTTGACAAGAAATTTTTCACGAACATGTCCGCGAATGTTTCCCAGCCGTCGATGGATCCAGGTGGTAACTTTTTAATCCATGATCGTGCTGTTCCACTTATGTGCACTTGGATGCTTTGCATGGCAGTTGCTTTAGTTCCACCCGTCAATTTCACTGTTTCCAGATAATCGACTAGCCAATCCTCTGGATCTTGCAATCCATCGAACTTCTTGTAATTATCGGGTAACTTGAAACCAGATGGGACTCGTGTTTTGTGAACTCTCCGAGTAAAACAGGGGAGCCCACACATCTCCTCTTTGTCGACTTCTGGTGACTGCCGACGTTCTCTCCTTTCTTGCCGTGCCCTATCAACTCGTGCTTGTGTCGATGTATTTCTTGCTGCGCTTGTTCTTGGCGGGTCCTGCACTACCACCGTTGGCCGTGGACTATTTTGCCTTGGAGCACCTTCAGGAGGTGTGCCTGTGTTTGCGAATGCTGTTCCCATGACTCCAACTCCTGCCATGGCCATGTTATATAACGCTTCTCTCGGATCTCCAGGAGGTGGTCTGTTTGCCAATATAAAGGTCTGAGTCGCCATGTACCCAGCTTCCGGTGTTTTGGGAATAATGTTACCCCTTGTGTCGATTGACATAAAGGACATGTCGAGATTCTGGATCAAGTTTTCCCTCTCGGCTTCGGGTATGTTATGCAGTCTGGACCTTCCCCTATTACGAGCTGCTCCATGATTGGACCCCGAAGTTCCTGAATGTTGGCTGAGCTCTGCCCTTCTTCGGCTCGACGCGGAAGCTGCGGCCTTCCTCCTATTAAGCTCATTTGTTTTCTTTTCAAGTTCTCGTCCAGCATGGGCGAGTCTATATTGGTATGCTTGTAATTCGTCAAGCGTAGCAGTTGTATTCATCAGCTCTGTCCCGTCCATAGCTTTTGCGGCTCTGTCCCAAGCTGCTTGTGGAAGTTGCACCATCTGCCGATCCGCTGGGCTGACATATTTAGTACCCAAACCTCGCATGAGATCAGCGGGATCGACGTATGGATTTCCCAAAGGGTCGAAAGCCTCTGATGTCTCCTCCTGTGGGCGAATCGGCTCCCCAACTACATAAACTTGATGATATTTTGAAGCTTTATCTTTGCTGAGGTTGGTGACACCGTCGTATAGATCGGTGAAGTTGTAGCTGTCGACGCTGTCTGAATCACTGCTTATATTGGAGTCCGCAGACGATTCGAAGGACATGCCGCCGAAGATCTTGACGAGCTCTCCGCTTGTTGCTGACTTGGCGAAGCGCGGCGACGAGATTTCCTCAGCGTCGATCTTGAACGATGACGATGATCCCGAAAAACCGGAATCGACCGCCGACGAAATCGGAACCTCGAGACGATGCGATCCTTCTTTTCCGACGCGGAAGTGGAACCTTCCGAACGTCATCTCCATAGGCTCCTCCAGATTCGCATATGCATCCACATGGGAGGGCGGGTGAGGAACAAAATCGACGAGATCAATTTCGATATGTTTACCTCTGTCCATTGCGTTGCTTCCCACCGAAGACGTCGACGATGTTGAGCGTGCCATCGAGATCAGGTCCTTGTCGCCTTCAGTCCCCACAGACAGCGCCAATTGACAAGGTATCGACTTGTCAATGCCTACAGATTGTAGACTAGGGTTTTCAGGGAAGTAAAGGGCAACTAGATCTCGAAGGTTCAGCCGGAAAAGTAATCGACTGCTATGAAAACTAGGGTTGTGTTGACAATGAAATCGGTGCTCTCTTTGTCCCTCGACTCCCCCTTTTATAGGAGGCGGGGCCGAGGGTTTCGTATTACACAAGTTTACAGATTCCGGGAGACTCTTTGAGTTCGACCCGTAAAGTTACAAATCTCTTTATTCCTAATACAATCCTATCTTTCCTCATCAACAACTAATTGGGCTTCCGAGCTTCATAATCTTCGACTCGTGGGCCTTCAGTAAACCCCGGGTACCATCTTCGGCAGGCCCATCGGGGATGCCTATGTCACCACCCTTATATGAGGGGGTGGCCGGCCAGCTGATGCGTGCAGTTGACACACGTCCGTTGGGAACCCCAAGTGGAAGGTGTGATGCAGACAGTAGCAAGTTTTCCCTCAGAAAGAAACCAAGGTTTATCGAACCAGGAGGAGCCAAGAAGCACGTTGAAGGTTGATGGTGGCGGAATGTAATGCGGCGCAACACCGGGGATTCCGGCGCCAACGTGGAACCCGCACAACACAACCAAAGTACTTTGCCCCAACGTAACGAAGTGAGGTTGTCAATCTCACCGGCTTGCTCGTGAACAAAGGATTAACCGTATTGTGTGGAAGATGATTGTTTGCGAAGAACAAGAAAGAACAAGTATTGCAAGTAGATTGTATTTCAGATGTAAAGAATAGACCGGGGTCCACAGTTCACTAGCGGTGTCTCTCCCATAAGATAAATAGCATGTTGGGTGAACAAATTACAGCTTGGGCAATTGACAAATAAAGAAGGCATAACAATGCACATACAAATATCATGATGAGTACTATGAGATTTAATCGTGGCATTACGACAAAGTACATAGACCGCCATCCAACATGCATCTATGCCTAAAAAGTCCACTTTCAGGTTATCATCCGAACCCCTTCCGGTATTAAGTTGCAAGCAACGAGACAATTGCATTAAGTATGGTGCGTAATGTAATCAATAACTACATCCTCGGACATAGCATCAATGTTTTATCCCTAGTGGCAACAAGCACATCCACAACCTTAGAACTTTCCGTCACTGTCCCGTATTTAATGGAGGCATGAACCCACTATCGAGCATAAATACTCCCTCTTGGAGTCACACGTATCAACTTGGCCAGAGCCTCTACTAGCAACGGAGAGCATGCAAGAACATAAACAACATATATGATAGATTGATAATCAACTTGACATAGTATTCAATATTCATCGGATCCCAACAAACACAACATGTATGATTACAAAGAAACGATCTTGATCATGATAGGCAGCTCACAAGATCGAGCATGATAGCACAATTAGGAGAAGACGACCATCTAGCTACTGCTATGGACCCATGGTCCAGGGGTGAACTACTCACACATCAATCCGGAGGCGATCATGGCGATGAAGAGTCCTCCGGGAGATGATTCCCCTCTCCGGCAGGGTGCTGGAGGCGATCTCCTGAATCCCCCGAGATGGGATTGGCGGCGGCGTCTCTGGAAGGTTTTCCGTATCGTGGCTCTCGGTACTGGGGGTTTCGCGACGGAGGCTTTAAGTAGGCGGAAGGGCAGGTCAGGGGGCCACACGAGGTGGCCACACAACAGGGCCGCGCGGCCAGCACCTGGGCCGCGCCGCCCTAGCGTGTCGTCGCCTCGTGGCCCCACTTCATTTCCTCTTCGGTCTTCTGGAAGCTTCGTGGAAAAATAGGACCCTGGGCGTTGATTTCGTCCAATTCCGAGAATATTTCCTTACTAGGATTTCTGAAACCAAAAACAACAGAAAACAGCAACTGGCTCTTCGGCATCTCGTCAATAGGTTAGTAGCATGGAACATATAATGTGTATAAAACATGTGAGTATCATCATAAAAGTAGCATGGAACATAAGAAATTATAGATACGTTTGGGACGTATCAAGCATCCCCAAGCTTAGTTCCTACTCGCCCTCGAGTAGGTAAACGATAACAAAGATAATTTCTGAAGTGACATGCTATCATAATCTTGATCATACTATTGTAAAGCACGTGAGATGAATGCAGCGATTCGAAGCAATGATGAAGATAATGAGTAAACAAATGAATCATATAACAAAGACTTTTCATGAATAGTACTTTCAAGACAAGCATCAATAAGTCTTGCATAACAGTTAACTCATAAGCAATAAATTCTTAGTAGAAAGCTTTGAAACAACACAAAGAAAGATATAAGTTTCAGCGGTTGCTTTCAACTTCAACATGTATATCTCATGGATAATTGTCAACACAAAGTAATATAACAAGTGCAATAGGTAAACATGTAAGAATCAATGCACACAGTTGATACAAGTGTTTGCTTCTAAGATAGAAAGAATAGGTAAACTGACTCAACAATAAAGTAGAAGAAAGGCCCTTCGCAGAGGGAAGCATGGATTACTATTTTTGTGCTAGAGCTTTTCATTTTCAAAACAAGAAACAATTTTGTCAACGGTAGTAATAAAGCATATGAGTTATGTATAAGATATCTTATAAGTTGCAAGCCTCATGCATAGTATACTAATAGTGCTCGCACCTTGTCCTAATTAGCTTGGGTTAACACCGATTATCATTGCATAACATATGTTTCAACCAAGTGTCACAAAGGGGTACCTCTATGCCGCTCGTACAAGGGTCTAAGGAGAAAGTTCGCATTGGATTTCTCGCTTTTGATCATTCTTCAACTTAGACACCCATACCGGGACAACATAGACAACGAGATAATGGACTCCTCTTTTAATGCTTAAGCATTCAACAACAGATTAATATTCTCATAAGAGATTGAGGTTTTATGTCCAAACTGAAACTTCCACCATGATTCATGGCTTTAGTTAGCGGCCCAATGTTCTTCTCTAACAAGTATGCATACTCAAACCATTTGATTGTGAAAACCGCCCTTACTTCAGACAAGACGAACATGCATAGCAACTCACATGATATTCAACAAAGGTAAAAAGTTGATGGCGTCCCCAGAAACATGGTTACCGCTCAACAAGCAACTTGCTAAGAAATAAGACACATAAGTACATATTCTTCACCACGATAGTTTTTAAGGCTATTTTGTCCCATGAGCTATATATTGCAAAGGTAAAGAATAGAAATTTTAAAGGTAGCACTCAAGTAATGTACTTTGGAATGGCGGAGAAATACCATGTGGTAGGTAGGTATGGTGGACACAAATGGCATGGATTTTGGCTCAAGTATTTGGATGCACGAGAAGAATCCCTCTCAATACAAGGTTAGGCTAGCAAGGTTGTTTGAAGCAAACTCAAGTATGAAATGGTGCAGCAAGACTCACATATAAACATATTGTAAGCATTATAAGACTTTACATCGTCTCCTTGTTGTTCAAACACCTCAACCGAGAAAATATCTAGACTTAGAGAGAACAATCATGCAAACCAAATTTTAACATGCTCTATGTAGTTATTCATTAATGGGTACAAGGTACATGATGCAAGAGCTTAAACAAGATCTATATGAGCACAACAATTGCCAAGTATCACATTATTCAAGACATTATACCAATTACCACATGCAGCATTTTCCGTTTCCAACCATATATCAATGAATGAGGTAGTTCAACCTTCGCAGTGAACATTAAAGATAAAGCTAAGAACATATGTGTTCATACGAAACAGCGGAGCGTAATATCTCCAATATAAAGGATTGTGGGATCCGACTTTATTCAAACAAAACAAAAACTAAAGCAAACAAACGCTCCAAGCAAAGCACATAAGATGTGACTGAATAAAAATATAGTTTCATTAGAGGAACTCGATAATGTTGTCGATGAAGAAGGGGATGCCTTGGGCATCCCCAAGCTTAGACGCTTGGGTCTTCTTAAAATATGCAGGGATGAACCACGGGGGCATCCCCAAGCTTAGACTTTTCACTCTTCTTGATCATAGTATATCATCCTCCTCACTTGACCCTTGAAAACTTCCTCCACACCAAACTCGAAACAAACTCATTAGAGGGTTACTGCATAATAAAAAATTCACATGTTCAGAGGCGACACAATCATTCTTAACACTTCTGGACATTGCACAAAGCTACTGAAAGTTAATGGAACAAAGAAATCCATCAAACATAGCAAAACATGCAATGCGAAATAAAAGGCAGAATCTGTCAAAACAGAACAGTCCGTAAAGACGAATTTTACAGGGGCACTTAACTTGCTCAGATGAAAATGCTCAAATTGACTGAAAGTTGCGTACATATCTGAGGATCACGCACGTAAATTGGCAGATTTTTCTGAGTTACCTACAGAGAATTCTGCCCAGATTCGTGACAGCAAGAAATCTGTTTCTGCGCAGTAATCCAAATCTAGTATTGACTTTGCTATCAAAGACTTTACTTGGCACAACAATGAAATAAAATAAAGATAAGGAGAGGTTGCTACAGTAGTAAACAACTTCCAAGACTCAAATATAAAATAAAGTACTGTAGTAAAATCATGGGTTGTCTCCCATAAGCGCTTTTCTTTAACGCATTTCAGCTAGGCGCAGAAAGTGTGAATCAAGTATTATCAAGAGATGAAGCATCGACATTCTTACCAGGGGTGTTGGGAGTTTTATCAATTTTAGGCCTATAATAATTCTTTGGTTTAGGCATCTTAGAGACATACATGAATTTTTGCTCTTTACCCACATAAGCTTTCTCCTTATACTTAAGAGAAGAAAAAGTTGAACCCAAGGTTCCCATAGCTTTTTCAAGTTCGCCAATCCTATTGATTTGATTATCATGGACAACACAAGTTCCTAGGACACTAATTCTTTCATCAATTCCTCCTAAGGATTTATCAAGTTCATCAGTTTTATCAAGTAACATTTCCAATTTAGTTTCAACACTTGGAAATTTTTTCTCTATGGTTTCCAATTTTTTCATAACATCCTCAAGAGAGATTTCAATTTTAGTTTCATTAACAGGTGGTATTCCAACTAGACTCTCAATGATGCAACTAGCTTCTAAAGCAGGAGTACCTAGGAAATTACCCCCCGAAAGAGTATCAAGAACATACCTATTCCAACTAGATATACCAACATAAAAGTTCCTAAGTAGGATAATAGTGGAGTGTTTCTTAGTGCACCTATGATGAGCATCACTAATTCTATACCAAGCACCTTTAAAACTTTCTCCACCTTGTTGTTTAAACGAACGAACTTCAACTTCAGGATTACTCATTTTAGCAGTAGTAAATAAAGCAAACTAGATAAAGTAAATGCAAGTAACTATTTTTTTGTGTGTTTTTGATATAGAGAGCAAGACAGTAAATAAAGTAAAGCTAGCAACTAATTTTTTTGTGTTTTGTTTAAATGCAGCAAACAAAGTAGTAAATAAAATAAAGCAAGACAAAAACAAAGTAAAGAGATTGGAAGTGGAGACTCCCCTTGCAGCGTGTCTTGATCTCCCCGGCAACGGCGCCAGAAATTTAGCTTGATGCGTGCAGTTGACACACGTCCGTTGGGAACCCCAAGTGGAAGGTGTGATGCAGACAGTAGCAAGTTTTCCCTCAGAAAGAAACCAAGGTTTATCGAACCAGGAGGAGCCAAGAAGCACGTTGAAGGTTGATGGTGGCGGAATGTAATGCGGCGCAACACCGGAGATTCCGGCGCCAACGTGGAACCCGCACAACACAACCAAAGTACTTTGCCCCAACGTAACGAGTGAGGTTGTCAATCTCACCGGCTTGTCGTGAACAAAGGATTAACCGTATTGTGTGGAAGATGATTGTTTGCGAAGAACAAGTAAAGAACAAGTATTGCGATAGATTGTATTTCAGATGTAAAGAATAGACCGGGGTCCACAGTTCACTAGCGGTGTCTCTCCCATAAGATAAATAGCATGTTGGGTGAACAAATTACAGTTGGGCAATTGACAAATAAAGGAGGCATAACAATGCACATACAAATATCATGATGAGTACTATGCGATTTAATCAGGGCATTACGACAAAGTACATAGACCGCCATCCAGCATGCATCTATGCCTAAAAAGTCCACTTTCAGGTTATCATCCGAACCCCTTCCGGTATTAAGTTGCAAGCAACAGTACAATTGCATTAAGTATGGTGCGTAATGTAATCAATAACTACATCCTCGGACATAGCATCAATGTTTTATCCCTAGTGGCAACAGCACATCCACAACCTTAGAACTTTCTGTCACTGTCCTAGATTTAATGGAGGCATGAACCCACTATCGAGCATAAATACTCCCTCTTGGAGTCACATGTATCAACTTGGCCAGAGCCTCTACTAGCAACGGAGAGCATGCAAGAAAATAAACAACATATATGATAGATTGATAATCAACTTGACATAGTATTCAATATTCATCGGATCCCAACAAACACAACATGTATGATTACAAAGAAACGATCTTGATCATGATAGGCAGCTCACAAGATCGAGCATGATAGCACAATTAGGAGAAGACGACCATCTAGCTACTCGCTATGGACCCATGGTCCAGGGGTGAACTACTCACACATCAATCCGGAGGCGATCATGGCGATGAAGAGTCCTCCGGGAGATGATTCCCCTCTCCGGCAGGGTGCCGGAGGCGATCTCCCGAATCCCCCGAGATGGGATTGGCGGCGGCGGCGTCTCTGGAAGGTTTTCCGTATCGTGGCTCTCGGTACTGGGGGTTTCGCGACGGAGGCTTTAAGTAGGCGGAAGGGCAGGTCAGGGGGGCACACGAGGTGGCCACACAACAGGGCCGCGCGGCCAGCACCTGGGCCGCGCCGCCCTAGCGTGTCGTCGCCTCGTGGCCCCACTTTGTTTCCTCTTCGGTCTTCTGGAAGGTTCGTGGAAAAATAGGACCCTTGGCGTTGATTTCGTCCAATTCCGAGAATATTTCCTTACTAGGATTTCTGAAACCAAAAACAGCAGAAAACAAAGAATCGGCTCTTCGGCATCTCGTCAATAGGTTAGTGCCGGAAAATGCATAATAACGACATATAATGTGTATAAAACATGTGAGTATCATCATAAAAGTAGCATGGTGTTATCACCAGATTTTGGCCAAGTCAGGAGGTGGGCCGCGATCAGGATGGGCTTGGAAGATTACACGTGAAAGATCTCTGAAGCGGCCTTGCACGAAGGAGTTGGGCTTGTTTGCCCGTGTATCTTTAATTATAGTAGATGGTATCTAGATTGAAAGTTAGAGTTTGTCTCGTGCACGATTTGGTGCACGACCACATTAGAAAGTCCCCTGGACTATAAATATGTATCTAGGGTTTATGGAATAAACAACAACCAACGTTCAACCACAAACAAATCTCGGCGCATCGCCAACCCCTTCGTCTCGAGGGTTTCTACCGGTAGCATCATGCTGCCTAGATCGCATCTTGCGATCTAGGCAAGCACAAGCCTGCCCACGTTGTTCATGCGTTGCTCGTACCGAAGCCTTTTTGATGGCGAGCAACGTAGTTATCTTAGACATGTTAGGGTTAGCATGGTTCTTCATATTACATGCTTTCGTAGTGCAACCCTTGCATGTCTAGCCGCCCTTACGCCTATCTTAGGTGTAGGGCGGCACCCCGCTTGATCATAGTTTAGTAGATCTGATCCGTTACGATTGCTCCTTGTTCTACAAGGATTAGTTTAATATCCGCAATAGTTAGGCCTTACAAAGGGGGAGGATCCAGCGGCACGTAGGGTGTCGTTCGTTGGCCCTAAGCAGGATGTTCCGAGGATCAACCTCGTGTTGGTTTTTAGGCCTTGTTTAGGATCGGCTTACGATCACCGTGCGTGGCCGCGAGGCCCAACTCGGAGTAGGACGATCCGATTATGCGGTGAAAACCCTAGATCGTCGTAGATCTCATTAGCTTTACCTTGATCAAGCAGGACCACCATATATTCGGACACCTCGTCCGAATCATGGGTGGATCGGCTCTTTGAGCCGATTCACAGGATAACCCGAGAGCCGATCGAGGCTCGTATTTAATGTTTACGTGTGTGCCCCGGCAGAAACTAAGCGAGGCATCATCCACACCTTCCTGACCAGGTATAGGTCAGGTGGCACGCCCTTGTGATAAACATCGGCGCGTGCGACCAGGAGGCTTTGCGGGCCGTCGCTCTGAGGGACCGGGGCCAGCCGCAGCCCTAGTTGTTCCCGGCTCTACCGTGTTGACCGTCTCCGCCCGCCGTGGGGTTTCGACGTCAACACATTCTGGCACGCCCGGTGGGACGGTCGACGACATCCACGACACCGCCATCTACATCCGAGATGGCGGAAGACACTCCGGTCACGTACGAGGATCTGCCTGATGAGCTCAAGAAGAAACATGACGAGATCAAGGCAACCCTCGAAGCCGAACTCATCGGCTCCTTCCACCGAACCCGCTCCCATGGCGTCGGTGGAAGGGTTTCACACCTGAAGGCGCGCTCGATGGAGTGGACCTGTCCGCCCCGTCGGAAGAACGCACCAGTGTCGCCGCGGCAGGAAATCAACTACATGGTGGCTCATTCGCCGCACCGCCACTCGAGAGCCCGGTGAACACCTTGGAGCGTGTCGCTCGCGCGTCGTCAAGGAAATCATGAGTCACCGGTACTCCCCGTCGGGGCCGGCTCTGGGGACTTTCAAAGGAGAGATGCCGCTCCAGCCCCAGCCGTTCGCATGGGCAGCACCGGAACTGCCGAACTCATCGGCATATGTCGTCTACAAGATTGGTGGTGATCCTAGTGACTACCAATTCCTACCTGAGGCACCCAAGGAGATCCCGCACGGATACGCGTGCGCATACGTACCTGACTGCAACGCCTGGGCACTCTCGAACCAGGCCGCAATAACGGCGGCCTCTCGGAACGGCAGGAGGGACGTCGGAGCCGATCCGAGAAGCGGCCGTGGCTGGCTAAGTACGCCACCCCGACGAACCTCCAAAGCCCAGCTCCCGCAGCTTGGCTCGGAGCCGGAAAAACAAGCATGGCTGGTTAAGTATGCCACCCCGGCGAATCTTCGTGGTTCGACACCTTCAGCCATCACAGCCGGATCAGATTTGTGCAATTCGAAAGATCAGTTCGGTATGATGCCGAAAAGGAAGGCGTTCGGCTACACCAAGCCGTACCCCAACAGCTACGAACCGATCCCGCTGCCACCCAAATATCGGCTCCCGGACTTCACAAAGTTTAGTGGATCAGATGGGTCCAGCTCCATCGAGCATGTGAGCCGATATTTGGCACAAGCTGGGCACGATCTCAGCGTCGGATGAGTTGCGCGTGAGGTTCTTCTCACAGTCCCTCACAGGATCGGCTTTCGGGTGGTACACGTCGCTACCACCAAACTCCATCCAAACTTGGAAGCAGTTGGAAGAGAAGTTCCATGAGCAGTATCACTCAGAAGCTTCCGATGTGGGTATTGCCGATCTAGCGCAAGTACGACAGAAGCGCGGGGATACAGTGGCAGAATACGTCCAGCGCTTCAGGACCATTAGGAACCGATGCTTTTCGGCTCATATAAGTGAAAAAGAAGCAGTCGAGTTGGCGGTGGTGGGTCTCTCATCATCAATCAAGGACGTGGCCTCCCAAGCAGACTACCCTTCGTTAGCGCACATGGTGCAGAAGCTGTCAGCATACGAACAGCGCCACCCAGATGTTTACCAGGACAAATTCAAGCAGGTGGTGACTGTGGTTGAGGCAGACGAAGATGAAGGTGCCATGGGAGATCAGGGAGGTAGCAAGTGGCTGAATGGACTCGAGCGACGGGCCCCGTGACCTGCAAATGGGTGAAGCCACAAGGCCCTCCAAAAGGGTTCGACTTCGACGTGACTAAGACGGAGCAGATTTTTGACCTCTTACTCGCGGAGAAGCATATAAAGGTATCCGAAGGCCACAAGTTCCCCACGGTGCAAGAGCTGAACGGAAGGCCATACTGCAAATGGCATAACACGTTCTCCCACACAACCAACGACTGCAGGGTGTGGCGGCAGCAGATCCAAATGGCGATAGAAAACGGATGGTTGATTTTCAACCAATACGCCATGAAGGTCGACACACACCCCTTCCCCGCCGTAAACATGGTGGGGTATGCTTGCCATGGAGGGTGCCAGCCGGGTTTCCTGTGCAATATCAACATGGTAGATCTTGGACACCACGCTGGCAAGGATGGAGATGAGGGCAGCTGCTCTCATAGCAAAGAAACAGAGGAAGCCGCTCCACGCGATCGGCTCCGCCAAGACGGCAAGCGCTACGTAACAGAGGGAGAAGTGAAGAACATAAGATATCTGCGACCTCTCTCTGATCACCTCCTCAACAAGTATGTGAGTCAGTATGACCAACGCCGACGGTCCAGCGATGATGATGAAAGAGATCGTCTGGCTAGAGAAGCCAGAAGACATCGTCGGCATAATCGCGATGAGGAGGAGCGCGAGCGTTGTGCCAAGGAAAAGGCAAGGGAGCAAGACGACGAGGACAGAGACCGGGACCTGTCCCTTCTTCGTACACTCGCTGGGATTCAGGAATGAGCCGATTGCCAACAATCGGCAATTGCCCGAATGCAACCGAAAGAAGAAGGAGGCAGCCAACGTGTCCGTGTTCGAGCGCTTAGGACCTCTCCCGCCACGAGCAAACGAGCCGAGTCCCCTCGGTTGAGAAATCTCGAAGATTCGAAGACGAGGGAGAAGAAGAAGACGAGTATCACCGGCCAAGGTGGTGCCCTGATGGACTCAGCCGTTCCCAGAAACGCAGGGTTCAACGATTGCGCGGCCTAGAAGAAGCCGAGAGGTTATACTTGCATACATTGAGGAAGGCAAGGCCTGATCTGGCTGCAAAGGTTCAGCGAACCCTGGATGAAGAGGGTCGTCCACGGAAAATGGAGTGGCGCCCCAAGCAAAGGAAAGCCGATGATGAAACATCGGCCGGCACAAACATGGTGCTCGTTCTTCCGACGAAGCTCGGTGATCCACGGTTACACGATACATCCAAGGTGGACGACAGCAAGCGCACCAACATGATAAAGTCGAGAGATTGGGCTGGTTCCGTCGACCGGCCCGAACGAGTAGCAAGAGCACGTCAAGGAGCAAACATGGCGAGGCTGATCCTTGTGATCGGCCCCAAAAATTTATGAAGGAACTTACAAAACCTTCACCGAGCAAGCAACGTGGAGGCCGATTCCAAGCAATCGGCCAAAATTATCCTCACCCACCATTCCGCCTCGGGTTCGACATGTTGTCCAACGAGAGCCGATACCATCAATTCTCTTGACAGAATCGGCTCGGGGGCACCCAGGTGGATAGAACACGAGGATATGCAGTAGGATTATCCCATCTCATCTTTGATGATGGGTGTTGAAGGGTGGGGGCCGATGCGTAAATCGGCCATATAAAAAAAAAATTTCAGCCGATGCATGGCCATCGACTCAAGAGGAGTAACTGTTACGATCAGAGGGTCAATGGAGCACAAAGGGAGATTTTTAATGGAGGAGCTCCTCAATGGAGTAGTTTAAAGGCTCAGATCCTCTCTTCAAGAACAATGCCAAGAGCAGCCTGGACGCGCAGATCAGGTCAAGGATGGATTGCATGAGGTCCACCAAAGGAAAGGAGCCGATCTAGCCGGCAAGGTGCAGGAAGAACTGAAGAAGCTCGGGGGGCAGCTCCCCTTGAAGGCTCTCTGCCCTGGGAAGCCGATTTATGCTCAAATCGGTTGGTTCTGCATAAAAGGCTCCCTCAGACATGATCAAGCCCAGGTCCATACAGCTAATTTGCGTATCCTCGTCTCTGTTTTGCCTTGGCTGAGACTCGGGGGGCAACAGGCCTGGTAGGTGCCCTGTTTTTGAGAGCCGATTGGAGTTACCTCGACCGTCACCGCATCATGATCTTCTCGGGGAAGAACTGGGAAGGAAAAGCCGTCGTCCGGTACGAGGTTTGGACCGTGCTGGTGCCTGCAAGAAAAGGAAGAGACTGGTTTCTCAAATTAGCCGATGAATAGTCATCGGCTGCGGGACTGCAAAACGCCACGGTCGAGAAAAACAATAATAGCCCGATTCGTTACTATCGGTCTTGGTGTGGCAAGCGGGAGGATGGAAATTGGATTAGTGAAAGGAGAAATTGGAAGAACAGTTCTCATTAATTCAAAGGAGCAGCTTTACAAGAAGAGCCGATGGCTCTCAAAAGAGGGATCTAGTGCCTAGTGCACTGCTACTGCTAGTCCTACTCTACTAGTCGTCGCTGTCCTCATCGTCGCCGTCGTCGAGATCGTCGGCGCTGCTCCCGGGAAGTCCCTCGCCGCTGCTGCCCTAGCCGTTGGCTGGAGCTTCCTCCTCCTCCTCCTCGTCATCATCATCATCCTCGCTATCCGCCCAGCTGCAGAAGCGCTTCGTTGGAGGGTACCCAATGGAGGAGGAGGAATCATCTTCCTCCTCCTCATCTTCTTCTTCCTCGTCGTCATCGTTGTCCTCGCTGTCCGCCCACATGCGGGAGCGCTTCTTCGGCGGAAGCCTGGCGGAAGGGGAGGCCTTGGTCCCCTCCGCTTCTCCTCCCTTCTTCTCCTTGTCAGAGGAGATGGGGTGCGCCCCGGAGCGGGGATCGTCCTCTTCCTTGTTCTTCGGCAACGGTTGGAGAGAGAGGCCTGAGGCGGAGGAGGAAGAAGAAGACATGGCTGCAGGGGAGAAGGGTTTTTTGGTTTGGTGAACAGAGCAGAGCAAGGGGATGGAGTGGTGAACCGTTTGGCACAGATAAATAAAGAGAGTGTAGTGGAGATTTAATGCCATGACGGTTCTCGAGGGCGTGATACCAAGATCGACAATTCATACAGAGAAGCCCAGGAGACGAGGCGTAATGATGGAAGATTCTGCGGCAGTTCTGCTCTGCCACGACATGACCCGACGAAAGAAGAGCATAATGATTTTGGAAATGTCATTTCCAAAACCAGGGGGGGCATGTGTTATCACCAGATTTTGGCCAAGTCAGAAGGTGGGCCGCGATCAGGATGGGCTTGGAAGATTACACGTGAAAGATCTCTGAAGCGGCCTTGCACGAAGGAGTTGGGCTTGTTTGCCCGTGTATCTTTAATTATAGTAGATGGTATCTAGATTGAAAGTTAGAGTTTGTCTCGTGCACGATTTGGTGCACGACCACATTAGAAAGTCCCCTGGACTATAAATATGTATCTAGGGTTTATGGAATAAACAACAACCAACGTTCAACCACAAACAAATCTCGGCGCATCGCCAACCCCTTCGTCTCGAGGGTTTCTACCGGTAAGCATCATGCTGCCTAGATCGCATCTTGCGATCTAGGCAGCACAAGCCTGCCCACGTTGTTCATGCGTTGCTCGTACTGAAGCCTTTTTGATGGCGAGCAACGTAGTTATCTTAGACATGTTAGGGTTAGCATGGTTCTTCATATTACATGCTTTCGTAGTGCAACCCTTGCATGTCTAGCCGCCCTTACGCCTATCTTAGGTGTAGGGGCGGCACCCCGCTTGATCATAGTTTAGTAGATCTGATCCGTTACGATTGCTCCTTGTTCTACAAGGATTAGTTTAATATCTCGCAATAGTTAGGCCTTACAAAGGGGGAGGATCCAGCGGCACGTAGGGTGTCGTTCGTTGGCCCTAAGCGGGATGTTACGAGGATCAACCTCGTGTTGGTTTTTAGGCCTTGTTTAGGATCGGCTTACGATCACCGTGCGTGGCCGCGAGGCCCAACCTCGGAGTAGGACGATCCGATTATGCGGTGAAAACCCTAGATCGTCGTAGATCTCATTAGCTTTACCTTGATCAAGCAGGACCACCATATATTCGGACACCTCGTTCGAATCATGGGTGGATCGGCTCTTTGAGCCGATTCACGAGATAACCCGAGAGCCGATCGAGGCTCATATTTAATGTTTACGTGTGTGCCCTGCAGGAAACTAAGCGAGGCATCATCCACACCTTCCCGACCAGGTATAGGTCGGGTGGCACGCCCTTGTGATAAACATCGGCGCGTGCGACCAGGAGGCTTTGCGGGCCGTCGCTCTGAGGGACTGGGGCCAGCCGCAGCCCTAGTTGTTCCCGGCTCTACCGTGTTGACCGTCTCTGCCCGCCAGGGGGTTTCTGACGTCAACACATGGAACATAAGAAATTATAGATACGTTTGGGACGTATCACCAGCCCCTAGTGGGCCTCTCTACCTTGGTTTGGACAGGCCCAAACCAAACTGACTCAAATCAATAGAAACCCTAATTGGCCCACATATGACCATTACATAAAATAAGATAACTAGGCTGGTGGAGTCCTGAAATTGGGCTCCACATAGGCCCTCATGCCCGTATCACTGATACATGCGTTCGTGGATCTACATGAGTCGGATCGACATCCATGGTGGCTAGAGCGTTGGGCTCGTCGCTGGCTCTGCCTTCGCGACGGGAGTGCAACCCGATGTTCTACCATTGGTGATGTGAAGATCAATGTATGGCTAATGGCGACCTCCGTCCACCTTGGATACGACTTAGCACATATATTGATGCGATTATCAAAGTGTCGATGAAGAAGGCCGGGGAGATTCTGGAGATTCCATCTCGCATGATCGTAGCGGGTGAAGAATCTAGGGAGTTCCCGCAATAGTTCAGAAGAAGTTTGTGTGTCGGGCGATTGGCGTTTTGGAGCAGTGTTCTCGGCAAGAGGACCAACGACATTGACATGCTTTGTTCTTGCCAGTGTTCTTTGAGCTCCGCGTCACAGTTTTAGGGGTGAAACCGCTAGGTCTGACCCTCGTTTGTTGTGACTAGCAATGGCAGCTCCATAGTCATTTCCTTCAGGGTGAAAGCCTAGGATCTATCCATGTTGGTCAGACCGAGTGACGATAACATTTATGTACACCTTCCTAGAGGCATTGTTTTGGAGAACCTTTTTCAGAATATACTTGTCTCCCCTATTGGGGTTATTCTTGTTGTTGCGAGATTTTGATTGCTCTGATGGGGTCTTTGTTTTCCTTTTTCTTGTGCATCCTTAATGTCTAGACTTGCTATGAGTATTATGTTGTTGTAGAAGTATTAATATGTTTCCTTTATAAAAATTGTGAGGTATCCACCCTTGTCTCGACATGCCAGAGTTCGTAGGGAGGGTTTTTTCTGAAAGGGGGACAAAAGCTTCGCCCCATTCATTGAATAAGAAAGAGTTTTAGTTTGTTAAAAGTCGAGTGAAAACTCGGGATACAAAAGGATCATTCTCGTGGCATGATGGAACCCAAGTGCGTAGCACCAGCCGCGCTCCATAGAGCCGCATTTCCTTTAGTTTTAGCTACAACAACCATCGTCATGGTGGAAACATTACGGAATTTCCTCGCATTGCGCTCGTTCCAAATCTCCCAAGAGGTAAGTATGATGAGAGACGCGAAGGACTTCTGTCTATTGTCATTGGTGAACCCGAAGCGAAGCCACCAATCTTCGACCGTCTCAAAGTTAGACCAAGTGGAGGTGTCGTCCGAGATGATACCAAGCCAAGAGATTAAAGAGTTCCAAATCCTCACTTAGTAATGGCACTTGAAGATGAGGTGTGCCACGGACTCGGGTTCCCTCTTGCATAATTGGCAAACCATGCAATTGGGCCACCCGCGATTTTGGAGCCGGACGGCCGTCCAAACACGATCTTGCAACACAAAACACACAAAAAGCTTGCACTTGGGAGGGGCCCAATTGTTCCACACCGCCTTGGGCATATGAGAGAAGGTCATGCCCTCAAATCGGGCCTTGTATTCCGCCGCCGTTTAGACCCCCGAGTTGGTGAACTTCCATTTGATGTCATCCTGGCGTGCCCTCGGTAAGGCGGACCTCATGAACCCTTGACCATAAATCCACGAACTCGGATATGTTGTTAGTCGTGATGACCTTAGAGGTTTTGATCTTATCAACCCAAAAGTCAAGGTGGAGCCCTTTATTGAAGGTGAAGTTCTTCCGCCTAGAGATGGCGAAAATGGAAGGTGCAATGTCCTTCGGCTTCACTCCGTCAAGCCAAGGAGCGTTCCAAAAACTCGCGATGCGCCCATCTCCAATCGTTATTGTGGTTGCTGCATAGAAGAAGTTCATATTCACGTCATCGCAAGGGTGGTCCGCACCGATGAAAGCTTTAGAGGGATCTTTCCAAATAAGCCATGGACACCTAAGCCTCAAGGCTCTCGCAAACTTATCCAAGTCAATGATGCCAAGACCAGCCCTCTCCTTCGGCCTACAAAAAATTTTCCAATTAACTTTCCATTGGACACCTGACACTTTGTTCGTCCCCGCCCAAAAAAAAGACCTCTCAAACTTGTTGACGATTTGCAAAACACACCGAGGCACGACAAACGACGTGATGTGGAAGATGGTTTGGGAAGTGATCGCCGATTTGACGAGAGTGCCTCTACCGGAGGCACCGATAGTCTTGCCTTGCCATGGAACGAGTTTGGAATCAACTTTGTCAACAAGTGGCTGCGATTAATGCCCTTGAGGCATCTAGTCAAAAGATGCAAGCCGAGGTATTTGATTGGGAAGTTGGTGCGCCTAATAGGCAAGCCTTGCATGATGTCATCAAGATCAAGGGTGGAGCAACGAATAGGCACGGCAATGCTCGTGTGCACGTTTGTAACTAGCCCCGTAACTTCCCAAAGCCTTCAAGTATATGCGCCAAGGTCAGAAAGTCCCTCCTTAAAAGGAGCAATAAAGATCGCCGCGTCATCGACGTAGAGGGAAGTGCGTATTGAAGGACCACATCCATGAAATCGATGTTGGTCTCCATTGGTCGAAGCCAAGTCAAGAAACCCCTGCAATGGGTTAATGGCAAGGTCGAAAAGAAGAGGAGATAACGGGTCCCCTTGACGCAGCTGATAGCTGGGTTCCTGTGCTCAACAACAGGGTTGTTAGAGTACTTGTAGCGGCAACTATTTATTAAAAAGTTCGTTCCCAAAGGAACTTTGTGAATGGCAATAAACACAACTCCGCAACTGCGTTGTTAGGTGATAACCCACAAGTATAGGGGATCGCAACAGTCTTCGAGGGAAGTAAAACCCAATTTATTGATTCGACACAAGGGGAGGTAAAGAATACTTATAAGCCTTAACAACTGAGTTGTCAATTCAGTCGCACTCGGAAAAGCACTAGTAACAGGGGGTGATGTGAAAGCAGCAGTAATATGAGAGCAGAGTAGTAACGAGTAACACAGCAGTCTGTAGCGGTAATATGAGAGCAATGGCACCAGTAAAATAGTTGATACTACTTCCAATGACATATAGGACCGAGTATATGATGATGAGAGATGGACCGGGGTTCCCAGCTATCTACACTAGTGGTAACTCTCCAATAACAAGTGTTCGGTGAACAAATTACAGTTGGGCAATTGATAAGATTGAAATAGCATTAAGACAGAACATCAAGATTATTAATCATGTAGGCATGTTTTCCATATATAGTCATACGTGCTCGCAATGAGAAACTTGCATAACATCTTTTGTCCTACCAGCCGGTGGCAGCCGGGCCTCTAGGGAATCTACTCGGAAATTAAGGTACTCCTTTTAATAGAGCACCGGAGCAAAGCATTAACACTCCGTGAAAACATGTGATCCTCATATCTAAGCCTTCCCCTCCAGTTATCCCAGCTTGCTTGTCACTCGGGGCCTCGGGTTCCGGACATAGACATGTGCAAACAACTTGTAGATACAATCTAAGCAATAAGTATAGAGCTTAAATCTAAGATCATGCCACTCGGGCCCTAGTGACAAGCATTAAACACAACAAGATTGCATCAACAATAACTTCACAAACTTTATAGATAGACTAATCATAATGTAACAATCCATCGGATCCCAACAAACACAACACCGATTACATCAGATGAATCTCAATCATGTAAGGCAGCTCATGAGATCATTGTATTGAAGTACATGGGGGAGAGAGTACCAACTAGCTACAACTAGAACCCGTAGGCCATGGGGGAACTACTCACGGAGCATGATGGAGGCGGTGGCGTCGATGGAGATGGCTTCCGGGGGCACTTCCCCGTCCCGGCGGCGTGCCGGAACAAAGATTCTGTCCCCCGAATTGGAGTTTCGCGATGGCGGCGGCGCCCCTGGACTCTTTCTGGAGTTTCGTCAATTGGTATCGCGTTTTTAGGTCGAAAGGGATCTTATAGGCGAAGAGGCGGCGCAGGAGGGCGCTTGGGGGCTCCTCACAATAGGCTGGCGCGGCCAGGCCTGGAGCCGCGCCGCCTTATTGTGTGGTGGCCCTCTGGCCCGCCAACGACTCTCCTTCGGTGTTCTGGGGTCTTCCGGGAAAAATAAGATGTTGGGTCTTCGTTTCGTCGAATTCCGAGAATATTGCCCGAACAGCCGTTTTGGAACCAAAAACAACAAAAAACAGGAACCGGCACTGTGGCATCTTATTAATAGGTTAGTTCCGGAAAACGCATAAAAATATTATAAAGTGTGAGCAAAACATGTAGGTATTGTCATAAAACTAGCATGGAACATCAGAAATTATAGGTACGTTGGAGACGTATCAAGCATCCCCAAGCTTAGTTCCTGCTCGCCCTCGAGTAGGTAAACGATAAAAAGAGTAATTTCTGTAGTGACATGCTACTTACATAATCTTGATCATACTATTATAAAGCATATGAGATGAATGCAGTGACTCAAGGCAATGATCTATAGTTGCTAACAAATAGATAACATATACCAAAACTGTTCATGAATAGTACTTTCAAGACAAGCATCAAAAAGTCTTGCATAAGTGTTAACTCATAAAGTAATAAATTCAAAGTAAAGGCATTGAAGCAACACAGAGGAAGATTTAAGTTTCAGCAAATGCTTTCAACTTTCAACATACATATATCATGGATAATTGTCAACACAAAGTAATATGATGAATGCAAATAAGCAAGTATGTAAGAATAAATGCACAGTTGACACAAGTGTTTGCTTCTAAGATGGAAGGAAGTAGGTAAACTGACTCAACATAAAGTAAAAGAAAGGCCCTTCGCAGAGGGAAGCAGAGGATTAAATCATGTGCTAGAGCTTTTTAAGTTTTGAAATCATATAGAGAGTATAAAAGTAAAGTTTTGAGAGGTGTTTGTTGTTTTCAACGAATGGTAGTGGGCACTCTAACTACCTCATCAACCAGACTCTCAAGAGCGGCTCCCATGAAGGACGTTATCTCTACTAGCAAGGTAGATCATCCCTCTTCTCTTTTGTTTACACATGTATTTTAGTTTTATTTATGGTTGACACTCCTCCCAACCTTTTGCTTACACAAGCCATGGCTAACCGAATCCTCGGGTGCCTTCCAACATTCACATACCATGGAGGAGTGTCTATTTGCAAAATTAAGTTGCTTACTGATAGATCAGGGCAAAACGTGTGAAGAGAATTGTTAATGAAAGTTAATTAATTAGGGTTGGGCACCCCGTTGACAGCTGTTTTTGCAAAATTATTGGATAAGCGGATGAAGCCACTAGTCCATTGTGAAAGTCTGTCAAAAGTAAATGACAAGATCGAAAGATAAAACACCACATACTTCCTCATGAGCTATAAAACATTGACACAAATAAGAGATAATAGCTTTTGAACTCGTTTAAAGGTAGCACATGAAGTATTTGCTTGGAATGGCAGGAAATACCACATAGTAGGTAGATATGGTGGACACAAATGGCATAGGTTTTGGCTCAAGGTTTTGGATGCACGAGAAGCATTTCCTCTCAGTACAAGGCTTTGGCTAGCAAGGTTGTTTGAAGCAAACACAAGTATGAACCGGTACAGACAAAACTTACATAAGAACATATTGCAAGCATTATAAAACTCTACACTTGTCTTCCTTGTTGCTCAAACACTTTTACCAGAAAATATCTAGACCTTAGAGAGACCAATCATGCAAACCAATTTCAACAAGCTCTACGGTAGTTCTCCACTAATAGGTTTAAACTACATGATGCAAGAGCTTAAACATGATCTACTTGAGAACTCAAAACAATTGCCAAATATCAAATTATTCAAGACAATATGAAGCATTTTCTGTTTCCAACCAAATACCAATAAGTGCAGCGGTTTTCTACTCCGCCATGAACATTAAAATAAAGCTAAGAACACTAATGTTCATATGAAAAAGCGGAGCGTGTCTCTCTCCCAAACAAGGATTGCTAGGATCCGAATTTATTCAAACATAAACAAAAATAAAAACACACAGACGCTCCAAGTAAAGCACATAAGATGTGACCGAATAAAAATATAGTTTCAATAGAAGAAACCCGATAAGTTGATGAAGAAGGGGATGCCTTGGGCATCCCCAAGCTTAGACGCTTGGGTCTTCTTGAAATATGCGAGGATGAACCACGGGGGCATCCCCAAGCTTAGACTTTTCACTCTTCTTAATCATATATCATCCTCCTCTCTTGACCCTTGAAAACTTCCTTCACACCAAACTTCTCATAAACTTCATTAGAGGGGTTAGTACTCAAAAAAAAACTTTAATCCACTTTAGTCCTGTAGTGACACATTGCAAGAACTCAATAAAACATTAGCTACAGCTCTCCACGTCTAGAAAGCCTCACTTAAAGTCCACAAGAGACAATGCAAAAAAACAGAGACAAAATCTGTCAAAACAGAACAGACCAAGAAACACGAATTTTTAAGAGGTACTTCCGTTGCTCAAATCAGAAAACTCAAAACTAATGAAAGTTGCGTACATATCTGAGGATCACTCACGTAAATTGTCAGATTTTTCTGAGTTACCTACAGATATCCCTGCCCAAATTCATGACAGATAGAAATCTGTTTCTGCGCAGAAATCCAAATCTAGTATCAACCTTCTATTAGAGACTTCACTTGGCACAACAATGCAATAAAATAAAGATAAGGAGAGGTTGCTACAGTAGTAACAACTTCCAAGACACAACAAAACAGTAGCAAAATAAACACATGGGTTATCTCCCAAGAAGTGCTTTCTTTATAGCCATTAAGATGGGTTCAAGCAATTTTAATGATGCACTCGCAAGAAATAAGAGTTGAAGCAAAAGAGAGCATCAAGAAGCAAATTCAAAACACATTTAAGTCTAACCCACTTCCTATGCATAGGAATCTTGTACACAAATAAATTCATGAAGAACAAAGTGACAAGCATAAGAAGATAAAACAAGAGTAACTTCAAAATTTTCAAGCATATAGAGAGGTGTTTTAGTACCATGCAAATTTCTACAACCATATTTTCCTCTCTCATAATAATTTTCAGTAGCTTCATGGATAAACTCAACAATATAACTATCACATGCAGCATACTTTTCATGATCCATAAACACATAATTTTTATCAAGCTCAAAAATAATAGGATCGAAACTTTCAAACCCACTTTTATCAATACTATGACAAGATGATTGATCAATCTCAAAAGATATGAGACTCCTAGATAAAGTCAAGAACTCTCCAATCCCATTTTCATTAGTAGTACAATTAATATTATCAAGTAACATAGGACCATCATCTAGAGATTTATCATAAACATTTGCTAAGCAAAACTCTTTAGTACCATGCATCTCACCATCAGGCACAAACAAAGCATTATCATAAGATTTATCAAAATAGCATGGATTATCATAAATAACAGTAGCATAATTATTCTCACAAGTTTTACTCATATGGAATATTTCAAGATAATCCACAGGAACATAACATTCATCCTCCTTTGGTAAGCATGGAGGACAATCAAATAATGTAAGAGATAAAGAGTTACTCTCATTAGAAGGTTGGCATGGGTAGCTAATCCATTCTTCCTCCTTTTGTTCATCACTCTCCTCTTCTTTTTCATCCAATGAGCTTTCAGGTTCATCAATTTCCTCCTCTTTTTCATCCAATGAGCTTTCAGTGTTCATCAATTTCTTCTTCCACAGAGTTCCTGCAAATTGTGAGTGCATTCTTGTGCATTAATGAGTCTCTCTTTATAATCAATGATATAAGGATTATCACCGTAACTTTCTATGCAAAAATTAAGGATAGAAGAGACATAATCTTTAAGGTCCTTACAAACAACACAAGTTTCATAATTTTTAGACATGAAGGATTCTATCTCAGAAGCTCCCATAAACAAAACAAATTGTTCTACTTCTTCGAACCCAAAATGATTATAGCTATTCCAATTATAGTTCTTAATTCAAACTTCCTCACTAAAGCCACATTGAAATTTAAGATGTTTGGTATCCTGTTTAGAGCAACAGTTTATATCATGGCGTTTAAGCAATATTTTAGCAATTGTATTCAATTTTTCTACCACAACACTCATAACTTTACCCGTTCTTGATTCTCTATAATTATTGTATAATTCGATAAGCTCCAAATAGGTTGTGGGTTCTCCCATAATAACAGTTTTTTATTTTTCGGTTTTTCAAATTTTTATGGATTTTCGGGTATATAGGAAAAATAAAACAAAACAAAAAGAAACTAGACAAAAGTAAACTAAGCAAAGTAATACTAGACAGAAATAAACTAAGCACAAATAAACTAGACAAAAGTAAACTAGGCAAAACAAAATAAAATAAAACAGAGAGAGAGGTAGAGTGTACTCCCCAGGTGAACTTATGAGTAGAGCTATGCCTCCCGCAACGGCGCCTGTAAAATAGTCTTGATAACCCACAAGTATAGGGGATCGCAACAGTCTTCGAGGGAAGTAAAACTCAATTTATTGATTCGACACAAGGGGAGGTAAAGAATACTTATAAGCCTTAACAACCGAGTTGTCAATTCAGATCGTACCTGGAAAAGCACTAGTAACGAGGGTGATGTGAAAGCAAGCAAGAATATGAGAGCAAGTAGTAACAAGTAACACGACAGCACTAGCAGTAATATTAGAGCAATGGCACCGTAAAATAGTTGATACTACTTCCAATGACATATAGGACCGAGTATATGATGATGAGAGATGGACCGGGGTTCCCAGCTATCTACACTAGTGGTAACTCTCCAATAACAAGTGTTGGGTGAACAAATTACAGTTGGGCAATTGATAGGATTGAAATAGCATTAAGACATGTAACATCAAGATTATTAATCATGTAGGCATGTTTTCCATATATAGTCATACGTGCTCGCAATGAGAAACTTGCATAACATCTTTTGTCCTACCAACTCAGTGGCAGCACGGGCCTCTAGGGAATCTATCGGAAATTAAGGTACTCCTTTCAATAGAGCACCGGAGCAAAGCATTAACACTCCGTGAAAACATGTGATCCTCATATCTAAGCCTTCCCCTCCAGCTATCCCAGCTTGCCGTCACTCGGGGCCTCGGGTTCCGGACATAGACATGTGCAAACAACTTGTAGATACAATCTAAGCAATAAGTATAGAGCTTAAATCTAAGATCATGCCACTCGGGCCCTAGTGACAAGCATTAAAAACAACAAGATTGCAAGCAACAATAACTTCACAAACTTTATAGATAGACTAATCATAATGTAACAATCCATCGGATCCCAACAAACACAACACCGATTACATCGATGAATCTCAATCATGTAAGGCAGCTCATGAGATCATTGTATTGAAGTACATGGGGAGAGAGTACCAACTAGCTACAGCCTAGAACCCGTAGTCCATGGGGGAACTACTCACTGGAGCATGATGGAGGCGGTGGCGTCGATGGAGATGGCTTCCGGGGGCACTTCCCCGTCCCGGCGGCGTGCCGGAACAGAGATTCTGTCCCCCGAATTGGAGTTTCGCGATGGCGGCTGCACCCCTGGAGTCTTTCTGGAGTTTTGTCAATTGGTATCGTGTTTTTAGGTCGAAAGGGGTCTTATAGGCGAAGAGGCGGCGCAGGAGGGCGCCTGGGGGCTCCTCACAATAGGCTGGCGCGGCCAGGCCTGGGGCCGCGCCGCCTTATTGTGTGGTGGCCCTCCGGCCCGCCTCCGACTCTCCTTCGGTGTTCTGGGGTCTTCCGGGAAAAATAAGATGTTGGGTCTTCGTTTCGCCGAATTCCGAGAATATTGCCCGAACAGCCTTTCTGGAACAAAAAACAACAGAAAACAAGAACTGGCACTGTGGCATCTTGTTAATAGGTTAGTTCCGGAAAACGCATAAAAACATTATAAAGTGCGAGCAAAACATGTAGGTATTGTCATAAAACAAGCATGGAACATCAGAAATTATAGGTATGTTGGAGACGTATCATTAGGCGCAACCATGTTCACACCCAAACCGTGGTTTGTAAATAGCCTATACCATAAGGTGCTAAAATGGAAAATATTTGAGAGTTCTAAGTAACTAAGAGCAAAGTAAATAACGAATGTAAACTAAAACAAGAGAGTAATGAGAATGTCTTGTGATATGGTTGAGGGGTTCTCAAGGAGTGTAGGTTCCACCACTAGTATTAACTAAAGACACAAATTAGATAATCCATATCTTTGTTCTCGTTGTATGTGGGAAAGGCTCGAAGTTGGAATATGTATCACATAACATATCCCTGAATAACCACTGTAATGACCTTCGGCAAAACCACCTATTGATCCATCACAATTAAGGGGTTACCTCCATGGTTATTTTAAGCGTTGTGAGTCCCTATTTATCCCCTTCTTCCATACAATAGTGCACCACCACGAGATGTCACCTCCAGCCGTATGCACTACCGAACTTCCGAAGGTAGTTCCCTCATCTGACCCTTAGGAAAATATTGCATGGTCGACATCATGCAACATCACAAGAGAGAACTAACATACAATCATAGTGCAAAGGTATAAATCATCTTGATTCATATAACAATATTACTAGGGTTTCTCCAAATCTCCTCAAAAACAAAGGAACTACTCATACATGGAGGGGATCAACATCGAGCAATATGAATGTGAAGATACAATTGCATACAAGTATAAATCCTAGTAGGGTTCGGATTACAACCAAGTAGACAAGGGGGGTCGAAGATGTAGATGTTGATGATGATGATGGAGATCGATGCGTTGCCCTTCAAGATCCTATCCCCCCTCTTTTGTGTTGGTGTAGATGGTGATGGAGGCGGCGGCTTGTGGAGATAGCGGCTGCGGCGGCGGAGTAGCAGGGCTCCGCCCCTAGGGCGTGGACGATGAAGTGGTGCCTCTCCTCGCCTCCTCCCCTCTTTATATAGGAGATGGAGGTCGGTTTCATGAACCGACGGGGCCTAGGGCCTAATATGCACAACGAACCTTCACAAACATTGTTCCGTTTGATGAAACAGACCTAACGGAGCCTGATACGTCTCCAACGTATCTATAATTTCTTATGTTCCATGCTAGTTTTATGACAATACCTACATGTTTTATTCACACTTTATAATGTTTTTATGCATTTTCTGGGACTAACCTATTAACAAGATGCCACAGTGCTGCGTCCTCGTTTTCTCGCTGTTTTTGATTTCAGAAAAGTTGTTTTACAAATATTCTCGGAATTGGACGAAACAAAAACCCACGGCCCTATTTTCCACGGAGTGTTCCAGAAGACCGAAGAGGAGTCGAGGAAGGCCAGCATGGGGGCCCTCCCCATATGGCGGCGCGGGGGGGGGGGCACAGCCGCGCCGTGACGTGGGGAGGGAGCCCCTGGCTCACCCGACGCTGCCCCTTCGCCTATTTATTTCTTCGTCCCCGAAAACCCTAGTACCAAGAGCCAAAATACCAGAACAGTTCCAGAGACGCCGCCACCGTCAACCCTAACTCGGGGGTTCAGAAGATCTCCTCTGGCACCCTGCCGGAGAGGGGAATCATCACCGGAGGGCTCTACATCACCATGCCCGCCTCCGGACTGATGCGTGAGTAGTTCATCCTTGGACTACGGATCCATAGCAATAGCTAGATGGTTGTCTTCTCCTATTGTGCCATCATGTTTAGATCTTGTGAGCTACCTGTCATGATCAAGATCATCTATTTGTAATGCTACATGTTGTGTTTGTTGGGATCCGATGAATATGGAATACTATGTCAAGTTGATTATTGATCTATCATATATGTGTTGTTTATGATCTTGCATGCTCTCCGTTGCTAGTAGAGGCTCTGGCCAAGTTGATACTTGTAAATCCAAGAGGGAGTATTTATGCTAGATAGTGGGTTCATGTCTCCATTGAATCTGGGACTGACAAAGAACCCCTAAGGTTGTGGATGTGGTGTTGCCACTAGGGATAAAACATCAATGCTTTGTCTAAGGATATTTGTATTGTTTACATTACAAACAAGTACTTAATGCAATTGTCTGTTGCTTGCAACTTAATACCTGGAAGGGGTGCGGATGCTAACCCGAAGGTGGACTTTTTAGGCATAGATGCATGCTAGATGGCGGTCTATGTTCTTTGTCGTAATGCCCTAAGTAAATCTCATAGTAGTCATCATGATATGTATGTGCATTGTTATGCCCTCTCTATTTGTCAATTGCCCAACTGTAATTTGTTTACCCAACATGTTATTTATCTTATTGGAGAGACACCACTAGTGAACTCGTGGACCCCGGTCCATTCTTTTACATCTGAAATACAACCTACCGCAATCATTGTTCTCTTTTGTTTTCTCGCAAACAAACATCATTTTCCACACCATACGTTTAATCCTTTGTTTTCAAGCAAGCCGGTGAGATTGACAACTCGATCGTTAAGTTGGGGCAAAGTAGTTTGATTGTGTTGTGCAGGTTCCACGTTGGCACCGGAATCCCTGGTGTTGCGCCGCACTACACTCCTTCACCAACAACCTTCACGTGATCTTCATCTCTTACTGGTTCGATAACCTTGGTTTCTTACTGAGGGAAAACTCGCTTCTGTACTCATCATACCTTCCTCTTGGGGTTCCCAACGGACGTGTGCTTTACCGTCACAAGCAGCTACTTTTCTGGCACCATTGCCGGGGAGATCAAGACACGCTGCAAGGGGAGTCTATCACACCCAATCTCTTTACTTTGTTTATTGTCTTGCTTTATTTTATTTTCTGTCTTGTTTGCTTTCTTTATATCAAAAACACAAAAAAATTAGTTACTCGCATTTACTTTATTTATCGGTTTACCCTTGTTTATTTCATCATGCTTCTCCCTAAGTTCACTTTGAAAGATATACCGGTAGGGAGTGGGTCTATCATTGGAAGATATAATATAGAAGAATTTTTCAATCATGTTAGTAAGGTTAAAGATTTTGAAGATAGATCCTTGGTGGAACTTGCTCCTAATTATGAAATTGCTACTGCCTCTTTAGTGCACATGTTGGAAGCTAGATTTGTTAATCTTAATCCTATAATGCAACATATGTTTCTTACACTCCGTGATATGGAAGAAGAAGAGAAGAAAGATTTTGTTTTAGAAACCCTTCTTAAAGAATTTGGTGATGTAGCTAGTGAAGCTAGGAAAGTCTTTATTCAACATAAGATGCTTGGCTTTTATATCAATGTTGCAAATACCCTTGAAAGGATGGAAAAAGATAGGCTAAAGTACACTAATAAAGCCAATTGTGAGGAGGAGACTAAAGTACCAATACCTTATAAGCTCATAGGAATGCATGAGGCACTAGAAAAGAATTTTGATTGGATTGTTCCTGAAAATTTATTTGAGGAGGATATTGAGCCTAAAAGTAATGAAAGAGGAGCTTCTGAAACTTACATAGATAAGATACAATGCATCATTGAGAAAACTCCCAACTCCTCTGTTGATGCTTTTTCTCTTGATGTTACTTGATTTTCACTTTCTGCGCGTAGCTGAAAGGCGTTAAATAAAAACGCTTATGGGAGACAACCCATTATTTTATTTCTGCAATTTTTGTTTTATATTTGAGTCAAGGTGCTTGTTACTACTGTAGCAATACCTTTGTATCTTTATTTTCTTGCATTGTTGTGCCAAGTAAAGTCTTTGATAGAAAGTTGATACTAGATTTGGATTTCTGCGCAGAAACAGATTTTTAGCTGTCACGAATTTGAGCTTTTATCTCTGTAGAAAAATTTAAAAATTCTGAAAAAATTCATGAGTAATCCTCAGATATGTACGCAACTTTCGTTCAACTGGAGCTTTTCCATCTGAGGATGTTAAGTGCCTCAAAAAAATTCGTCTTTACGGACTATTCTGTTTTTGATAGATTCTGCCTTTTATTTCGCATTGCCTCTTTTACTGTGTTTGAGTGGATTTTTTTGCTCCATTAAATTTCAGTAGCCTTGGGTAATGTCCAGAAGTGTTGGGAATGATTGTGTCCTTGCTGAACATGTGAATTTTTGATTATGCACTAACCCTCTAATAAGATTGCTTTGAGTTTGGTGTGAAGGAAGTTTTCAAGGATCAAGAGAGGAGGATGATATAATATGATCAAGAAGAGTGAAAAGTCTAAGCTTGGGGATGCCCCCGTGGTTCATCCCTGCATATTTCAAGAAGACTCAAGCGTCTAAGCTTGGGGATGCCCAAGGCATCCCCTTCTTCATCAAACTTATCATGTCACCTCTAGTGAAACTATATTTTAATTCCGTCACATCTTATGTGCTTTACTTGGAGCGTCCGTGTGCTTTTATTCTCGTTTGTTATTTTAAGTTTTCTTAATAAATCGGATCCTAACATGCTTGTGTGGGAGAGAGACACGCTCCGCTTTTTCATTTGAACACTTGTGTTCTTCGTTTTATTTTTCATGTTTGTGGCGAAAGTCGAAAGCCGCAACACTTATTGTTATTTGGTTGGAAACAGAAAATGCTTCATGTGGTAATTGGTATATTGTCTTGAATAATTTGATACTTGGCAATTGTTTTGAGCTCTCAAGTAGATCATGTTTAAGCTCTTGCATCATGTAGTTTAAACCTATTAGTGGAGAACTACCGTAGAGCTTGTTGAAATTTGGTTTGCATGATTGGTCTCTCTAAGGTCTAGATATTTTCTGGTAAAGTGTTTGAGCAACAAGAAAGACAATGTAGAGTCTTATAATGCTTGCAATATGTTCTTATGTAAGTTTTGCTGTACCGGTTTATACTTGTGTTTGCTTCAAACAACCTTGCTAGCCAAAGCCTTGTACTGAGAGGAAATGCTTCTCGTGCATCCAAAACCTTGAGCCAAAACCTATTCCATTTGTGTCCACCATAACTACCTACTATGTGGTATTTTTCTGCCATTCCAAGTAAATACTTCATGTGCTACCTTTAAACAATTCAAAACTTTATTACTCCTTATCTGTGTCAATGTTTCATAGCTCATGAGGAAGTATGTGGTGTTTTACCTTTCAATCTTGTTGGGCAGACTTTCACCAATGGACTAGTGGCATATACATACGCTTATCCAATAATTTTGCAAAAAGAGCTGGCAACGGGGTGCCCAGCCCCAATTAATTAACTTTCGTTAATAATTCTCTTCACATGTTTTGCCCCGATTTATCGAGTAAGCAACTTAATTTTGCAATAGACACTCCTCCATGGTATGTGAAATGTTGGAAGGCACCCGAGGATTCGGTTAGCCATGGCTTGTGAAAGCAAAAGGTTGGGAGGAGTGTCATCTATAAATAAAACTAAAATACATGTGTAAACAAAAGAGAAGAGGGATGATCTACCTTGCTGGTAGAGATAACGTCCTTCATGGGAGCCGCTCTTTGATAGTCTGTTTGATAAGGGGGTTAGAGTGCCCACTACCATTCGTTGACAACAACAAACACCTCTCAAAACTTTATTTTTATGCTCTCTTTATGATTTCAAAACTTGAAAAGCTCTAGCACATGATTTAATCCCTGCTTCCTCTGCGAAGGGCCTTTCTTTTACTTTATGTTGAGTCAGTTTACCTACTTCTTTCTATCTTAGAAGTAAACACTTGTGTCAACTGTGTGCATTGATTCTTACATGCTTACTTATTGCACTTATTATATTACTTTGTGTTGACAATTATCCATGAGATATGCATGTTGAAGTTGAAAGCAATTGCTGAAACTTAAATCTTCCTTTGTGTTGCTTCAAAACCTTGTATTAAGAATCTATTGCTTTATGAGTTAACTCTTATGCAAGACTTTTTGATGCTTTTCTTGAAAGTACTATTCATGAAAAGTTTTTGCTATATGATTCAGTTATTTAGTCATTATCTTTTTGTTAGCAAACTATAGACCATTGCTTTGAGTCACTTCATTCATCTCATATGTTTTACAATAGTATTGATCAAGATTATGTTGGTAGCATTTCACTTCATAAATTATTCTTTTTATCGTTTACCTACTCGAGGGAGAGTAGGAACTAAGCTTGGGGATGCTTGATACGTCTCCAACGTATCTATAATTTCTTATGTTCCATGCTAGTTTTATGACAATACCTACATGTTTATTCACACTTTATAATGTTTTTATGCATTTTCTGGGACTAACCTATTAACAAGATGCCACAGTGCCAGTTCCTGTTTTTTGTTGTTTTTGATTTCAGAAAAGTTGTTTTACAAATATTCTCGGAATTGGACGAAACAAAGGCCCACGGCCCTATTTTCCATGGAGTGTTCCAGAAGACCGAAGAGGAGTCGAGGAAGGCCAGCAGGGGGCCCTCCCCATATGGCGACGCGGGGGGGGGGCCCACAGCCGCGCCGTGACGTGGGGAGGGAGCTGTAACACCCCTGTTTTAACAAAACCTAGATTAGGGTTTGTTTGTGCATCATTTGCATCATGTTATTTTCCTTAGAAAATATGCACAAAAGAAATGATTTGAAAACCCTAAGTGTTGTTTGAATCTCTCTATAACTTCAAATGCTCAAAGTATTATTTCAAAAGTTCAAACTAAAGTTTTGGCCTCTTTGCATTTTGTCAAGGTGCAGAAAGTTTGAATCTTCAAACAGATTTCAAAATGCACAAGGATTTGAAAATCAAAACAAAAATAGATTTTGAAAAAGAGAGAGAAGAGAAACTCTCTCTATTCTAGGCCAGCAGCACAACTCTCTCCCCTCTCTTCCCTCTCTGCGCAGCCCAGCAGCAGCCCACTCCAGCCCAACTCCACCCCAGGGGTTTTTTCGCAAATGTGCTAAAGTCATCCCCTACCTCCGTTCTGTGAAGCAGCTCGGTGGGGCGGCCTGGTCGATCGCTGGCGCCAAGATTCGCGCCGCCGCCCGCCGGCGCCTACAAGTACCCCTACGCCGCCGCCGAGGCCAACCCTAGCCCGCCACTTCTCCTCCCTCCTCCGTTTTCTCTCAAGCGCGCAGTAGGCCGAAACCCTGGCCGATAGTAGCCGCGCGCCCCCGCCGTTCCTCGCCTCCCCAAGCTCCGGCGACCCTCCCTCGAGCTCCGCCTCGCGGCCACGACGCTCCTGGACGAAGGAATCGGTCGGGGATGCCCCCAATCGACGGGGACTCCCCGTTCCTCTTCGCGTCCGGCCGCCGGCAACCATGTCGTCGGCGTTGATTCCGGCCACCCCGAGGCTCGCCGTCGCCACCATCCGCTCCGCGGTGAGTCCCTCATTGCCCCGGTGCCCTCGCCCCTCTCTCTAGCCCTCTGTTCCGCTCCCGCCATGCACGCCTGCCCCGGCCGCCGCCGCACGTCGTCACCGGCGTTGCTCCGGCGACCAATAGGTCGCGGCGCCACCACCAGGTGGTCGCCCGCGTCGTTGTGGGTCGAACGCGCCTAAGAGCGCGTCTCCGCGAGCCCTCTAGCACCGCCGCGCAATGGCAACCGGTGGCTCACCGCCGGTTGTTGACCACCGGAGTCAACCCCGGTGGGACCCGCCCCCTTTTCTCTTTTTAGTTTCTTTTATTTTTCTGTTAATAGAAATATATTGACAGGTGGGTCCCGTTGTCAGGTTTTTAATAATTTCCGTAAATATTTAGAAAAAGAATAAAACCCTGACAGTGGGTCCGAGCTGTCAGACTTTTAACATTTTACAGTATTTTCAGAAATGATTTAAAATGAATAAAACTTGTAAAATTCATAACTTATTCATTTTAAATCAGAAAAATATGTATAATATATCAAAATTTTCAGAAAAATAAGATCTAAAATTTGGTTACAAAATCATGCATTGATAAACAACTTTGAACCCTAGTTGTTTTAGAAGAACTTAATCAACCCCTCCGAGGTTCCGGAACTACTAAACCTAGTCCCGTCGAACCCCAGTTAAAATGATGATGTATTAGGGTTAACTTCAGTACCTAATTAACATGTCATGTCATCATTCTTGTATGCGCATTGCATCGATGCCATGTGTTGATTGTTGTTCTACCTTTCCGGTGTTTGCTTCTTCGCGATCGATAGAGCAAGTGTCCGAGATGATGATGATCAACAACGACGCATATCAATACTTGTCCATCGACGAACAAGTCAAGCATGGGATCATCGAAGATCCACATTGGTTTGTCAGGGACAAAGGCAAGCCCTAGCCTGGTTCATATTATGATTTCGAAATGCTTTTACTTCTGGTTCCTACATATTGCATTCGTTTCCAATATGTTTTATCTGGCAGATATAGTTATCCTATGTGTGTTGCATTTACCATCCTTGTAGCCTAAATACTCCGATCCATCGCTCCCGAAGAAGACTAGGTTTGAGCTCGTGTGCATCGCTAGAGCCGTTATATCGAATATGCTTAGCCATGCTTAGTTGACGAATTCTGATCCATCCGGTTGATGAATCAGAGCTGCGAATGAACCTAGTTTGACAGGATGACGTGGTAAGATTGGTGTTGATGTTAATAAACATGTTTAAAGGCTTGGATGGGCCGCCACATGGGGATGTGGTGATTTGATTCGTTCTCGCCGATACTAGGACCTGAGTTCTCGCCTTCGGAACCAAGACTGAGCGTACAGCCACACGGGGCCCATGGGAACCCCTTGGCCCGAACTTGCCTAGCTTACCCATGAGTCAATTAGTTTGCGAGTTCCATTTGGCATTCTGCATGGCGAAGGCGTGGAAAAGGTTTTCAAAGGTGCATCATACAGGGACGTGGCTAGGGTGAAGGATGCTGGAGGCATTGAACTGGATCCCCTGCACACAATGACCGGGACCGCCTCGGAGAATGGCTACCTACGATGACGGAGCTCCCCAGTTAGATTGACTCATGGAATAGGCGAAGCAAGGGAAAGGTTTTGGTCGACCACCCTCCGCCGGCACGCCAAGGAAGCGTGTACATGACGGCGCTAAGAGTCGGTCGGCGCGTGTGGGTAAAGTTGTACACCCCTGCAGGGTAAATCTTTTCGAAAAGCCGTGTCCACGGTTATGGACGACTTGGGGAAGGACGTGTTGATCATAGACAACTTTAACCTAATCGTAAAACTTGGAATCAATGTGTGATAAGGATCCCTTCTCAGGGTATCGAGAGGGTGATCCTAGTTGATAGGTTCAGCTGATGATGAAGATTCGGTGGATTCAATATGATGATCAGTAGAGCTAGAGATATCGCTCTCTTATCCCTTTTAAAATGATCTGAATAGACGAGCTTATGATCCCTCTTGTTTTACAAAGGAAAACGGGCTTTCTGCAAAATAAGCTCCACATAAAGCCTCGCATACCAGCTTTGCTAAAAGGTTGTACTAAGTCTTGCTGAGTCCCTGTACTCATCTTTGCATGCTTTGTTTCAGACGAAGTCGCTCCAACAAATGAAGGTTTCTAGGTCGACATCGACGAGTAGCTTGGGATTCCCAGGTGGCAGCCCGGAATCTATGGGCTGGGACGTCGCCGTTATGCTCCCGGCCTCTTAGGCCTTTTGCTATCTTGCTATTTAGAATAACATAACTTTGCTTCCGTTGATTGATGAATTTGTCGTGTCGTTGACCTCTCGCTTGTAATACTTTGGTTCTTCGCTCGCTTATGAGCTTGTATTACTCTTTGAGTCGTAGAGTCACTGTTGTGTTACAGATTCTTACCCTGTAGGCCCTAGAGATCTAGGTTAGGCTTATGCCAGATGGTGATCTGGGTTTGTCTAGCCTACGACCCCCGGGGTCCCCACAGGAGCCCCCTGGCTCCCCCGACGCTGCCCCTTCGCCTATTTATTCCTTCGTCCCCGAAAATCCTAGTACCGAGAGCCAAAATACCAGAACAGTTCCAGAGATGCCGCCGCCGTCAACCCTAACTCGGGGGGTTCAGAAGATCTCCTCCGGCACCCTGCCGGAGAGGGGAATCATCACCGGAGGGCTCTACATCACCATGCCCGCCTCCGGACTGATGCGTGAGTAGTTCATCCTTGGACTACGGGTCCATAACAATAGCTAGATGGTTGTCTTCTCCTATTGTGCCATCATGTTTAGATCTTGTGAGCTGCCTACCATGATCAAGATCATCTATTTATTATGCTACATGTTGTGTTTGTTGGGATCCGATGAATATGGAATACTATGTCAAGTTGATTATTGATCTATCATATATGTCTTGTTTATGATCTTGCATGCTCTCCGTTGCTAGTAGAGGCTCTGGCCAAGTTGATACTTGTAACTCCAAGAGGGAGTATTTATGCTAGATAGTGGGTTCATGTCTCCATTGAATCTGGGAGTGACAAGCAACCCCTAAGGTTGTGGATGTGCTGTTGCCACTAGGGATAAAACATCAATGCTTTGTCTAAGGATATTTGTATTATTTACATTACGCACATTACTTAATGCAATTGTCTCGTTGCTTGCAACTTAATACTCGGAAGGGTGCGGATGCTAACCCGAAGGTGGACTTTTTAGGCATAGATGCATGCTGGATGGCGGTCTATGTTCTTTGTCGTAATGCCCTAAGTAAATCTCATAGTAGTCATCATGATATGTATGTGCATTGTTATGCCCTCTCTATTTGTCAATTGCCCAACCGTAATTTGTTTACCCAACATGTTATTTATCTTATTGGAGAGACACCACTAGTGAACTGTGGACCCCGGTCCATTCTTTTACATCCGAAATACAACCTACCGCAATCATTGTTCTCTTTTGTTTTCCGCAAGCAAACATCATTTTCCACACCATACGTTTAATCCTTTGTTTTCGAAGCAAGCTCGGTGAGATTGACAACCTCACTGTTAAGTTGGGGCAAAGTAGTTTGATTGTGTTGTGCAGGTTCCACGTTGGCACCGGAATCCCTGGTGTTGCGCCGCACTACACTCCTTCACCAACAATCTTCACGTGATCTTCATCTCCTACTGGTTCGATAACCTTGGTTTCTTACTGAGGGAAAACTCGCTGCTGTACTCACCATACCTTCCTCTTGGGGTTCCCAACGGACATGTGCTTTAACGTCACAAGCAGAGCCCGGTACGGGCAGACCCTCCCGTACCGATGCCCGTTAAACTTGCAGATGGTTTCGTATTCTGGACGCCATTTCTTCATACAACTCTGATTTGGGTGTTCTTCGGTTCGTTAAACTCGTATGGACGAGGGATACAACACCATGGCCTTAGATCTTACATATATGATGTTGGAAAATATCACTTTTCCCACACCTCATATGGCTAAGTCTGGTGCCAATAACTCTTCCACATTGTGCCCTCTTGGTCCCTTTTGCTCCTTTTTTACATGATCTCCAATAACACCTAAACACATATCAAAGACAAGGGAAACATAATAAAATCCTACTAATACTAACGAGAACTCGGAAGTATGCAAAATAGGCATAGGTATATCTAGCTGGAGCATGAAATGAGTGAAAATATGAGTAATAGTATACTTAAAAACCTCAGTAACATAGTGCTAAATTTCGAGCTATCAGCAGCCCCCTCCCATGCGCAATGGGGGCCCCCGACACGCGTTGAGAAGCACCCGGGAGGAGGAGGTGATGAGAAGAGTCATAACCCAATTTCGATACCTCGCGGGAAAGCCGCAGTGTTGCATAAGGTCGAGGAAATAGTCCCACCTCACCAAGTCAAACGCCTTCTTGATGTCAAGCTTGAGAAGGATGGTGGGTGTTTTGGTACGGTGCAGCCTACGAGTGAAGTTGCGAACACTCAAAAAGTTGTCATGGACGCTCCTTGTCTTGATAAAAGCGTTTTGAGACTTGGATATGAGTGTGTCCATGAAAGGGGATAGCCTCAACGACATCATCTTCGCAATAATCTTCGCCACACCATGAATGAGGCTAATTGGTCGGAAGTCCATGAGCGCCTCCGCACCATCTTTCTTAGGCAAAAGTTCAATGTTCGCGGAGTTTAGCCAATGAAAATTTTGCGCATGAAGGTTGGAGAGAAAAGATAGATCACTCTCATGACATGGAGTTTGATAGTTGGTCAACAAGCTTTGTAGAAAGCCCCCGTGAAGCCATCCGGGCCGAGAGCTTTATCACTAGACACAAATTTGATGGTCCCAAGCACCTCCTCCTCCGTACAACTATCCCCCAAGACCCGCAAGGTCGCAAGCAGGGAGGTTTGTTTATGTCCATGCGGACGCAAACTAGGCCCAGATATCTCAGACACAAAGGTGGATAGGCGGTTATTTGCGTCGTCACGTTAGGCCATGTCGTCTTTCCACATGTGCACAAATTAAAGGGCGTGGACCAAATGGATCACCGCGTTGAAGATGCCCTAACTTCTCGTACGTACGTTTAATCAGGTGTCATCACACAATCTCCAATCAAGCAAGTGGTCAATCATGCTACCCAGATCTAATCTTGCTACTACTTCAGTTTATATACATCTCCCTTTTTCTCTCTCTAATAATTTGCTGAAACAAGGTACTGGACGCGCAGATCCTTCACTTGATCTTGTTTTGTTTCGATTGCATCTCTTGATCATGCTATTATTTTTGTTTGTGTTTGGACAAAAAGATGGATGCCCCAGATTTGTCTAAAATAGTGTCGAGATACATCCAAATTTAGATAAATCTGCGATGTCTATTTCGAGACTGAGGAAGTATGATTAAATCCATTTTCTCTATTATTATTAGTATGAAAAGTTAGCCGTGGACGTTCTCTGTTGCTCAGACAGACGACGTACTTCAGCTTTCTGTCTCATTTGCCTTATTTGGACTTTGGACCAATCGATTTTTCAAGTTTCTGTCCAAGAACAGTTCAGTAAATCTAAATAAAAATTCCTCTCCTAGTAGTACAGATTCAGAAGGACTGAAGCTGATAGAATGACATTCTTAAATCTGAAATGTAGCATGCAGACTACAGCAAAAACAGCTAGCTCGAGAATAAAACTCCGCAAGGAACAAAAGTACCGCTAGACCACAAGCCCAGCTTGGACATGATCAGGTGGCCAGTTCTCTCCTCTTCCAATGTTGCCAGCAGTAGATCTGACCGTGGCATGTCAGGATGAAACTCCCCAGAACATGTTTCTGATGAACGCATTTTGAGCTGACAGCGCCTTCCCGGCGTACATCGTCCTGTGCTAGCCAATTAAGCGTAGGGGGAGTACAGAGTATAGAGCGTAACTGATGCTGGGCGTACATGCAGGATGCAGCCAGCCAGCCAGCGGCATACAAGACAAGTACGCGAGACAAGGCAGGGGTGGTGGTTCTGGGGCTTTGAATTCGCCTGCAATTTCGCTGGCGGCCGCTGCTGCGTTTTGATGCCGCTGCCAATAATGCGTCACGCTGCCGTGAATTCGGAGGATCCGCCATTGATTGGCGCTTATCTCGCGCCCAAATTACAGCCCCACCGGCTGCTGCTACAGCGGCAGGAGCGCCGGTAGGGGAAGCATCTTGATCTTCTTCACGTACAACTACGACCCATCGCCTCGTATCTGGCACGTGAAGCCGCAATGATGATGACGACGATGATTCATCCATGCGCTGATGTGCGCCCACTTAGCGGAGAAGACAGATGCGGCACGACCGACAGAGCCGGACGGAGACGTAGAAGAAGCGGCCACCGCTGCTGTAAAAAGTTTATTCTTTCAGTTGGGCAGCGGTGGAGGATGGGTGAAGAGTGGAGAGGGGACATGCAGGACGGGGAGGTGCTGCTGCTGGTTCCGGTAGCAGGGGCAAGACTGAACGGCGACGGAGCAACTGCAGATAGAACGAACGAACGTCCGTCCGTCGTGGTCGTGGCATGGCAGGGCAGAGCAGTAACCAGAACCAACTGAAGCGAGCCGGTGGACGATGATGGAGTGACTGATGGGCGGGACTGCGTGTGGCCCAGCCGGAGCTAGGGGTCGCCACCGACACCGTCCCCGGCTCCACGCAACGAATCAGGGCATCTCCAACGCTACGACCTAAACGGACGCGTCCGGTCGTCCGATTTTGGCTGTTTGGGTCGGCCTCCGGAGACGCGGACAGATGAGGACGTCCGTGGCCTTTTTTATTCCCCAACGCGCAGTGAGACCCAAATTACTGTTCATCTTCTCTAGTACTAGTACTAGTTGGCCAACACGCACGCGGGGCAGGCAGAGGCGACCTTGGCCGACGAGTCCCTCGCCACGCGCATCACGGCGACCTCGGCCGCGACGAGCGCCTCGCGCGTGGAAGGCCCGGACGAGCGAGCAGGGCGAGCGCGTCGGAGTCGGCGCCGGCCCGGCGAGCGAGCAGGTGGCCGTGGAGCCGGCGGCGGCGAGTGTGCAGCGAAGACGCGCGCAGCAGCGCGCGGCGCGGCGGCGAACGCGTCGCGCGCGGCCATGGGCGGCACGGCGACCGCGGCGCGCGGCGGCCATGGGCGGCACGGCGACCGCGACGCGCGCGGCGAGCGCGCGCGCAGCGGCGCGCAGCGCCAGCGCGCGGCGGCGGCAGCAGCGCAGCGCGGCGCGGCATGGCGCGCGCGCGGCGACCGGCGCGCGGCGGCGCATCGGCGGCAGCGCGCGGCGGCGGCAGCGGCGCGCTGCGCGCGTAGCGGGCGCGGCGACGGCGAGCGCTAGGCGCGCGGCGCGGGCGGCGATGCGCGCCGGCGGCGCACGGGCGGCGGCGACCGAGCGCGCGCGCGGCGGCGTGCGCGCGCGCGGCGGCAGCGCGCGCGCGCAGGCGCGCGGCGCGCGGCGCGCGCTGCGCGCGCGAGCGACTAGCCCGACCGGAGGCGGCCACGGAGGCGGCCAGCGGCGGCGCGTCCGAGGCGCGCCGACGGCGCACCGCGTTTTGAGCAGGCGCGGCCGACTTCGCAACGGCGCCGGCAGCCTCTTCACGCCGTGAGAAGAGAGACGGGTAGGGCGGGGGAGGGAGAGGCACCGCTGCCGGGGTCGGGACGGACACACCGGACACGGACGGACGCGCGGACATCGTCCGTGACCACGCAAATCGCTCCCAAATTTTGGCCGGCTTTGGGTCGTGGCGGACCGCGTGGGCCGTCCGTTTTGCATTTGGGTCCGCGCGTTGGGTCGTATTTTTACCCAAACGGACGCGCGGGCTGTCCGTTTTGCGTTTTGCGTCCCCGGGTTGGAGATGCCCTCATCCACCCATCCCACAAGGCCCAGGGCCCAGGCCCGCACCTCACGTGTCCCGTTGCCTTCCTTCGCTGCCCCGCGATTTCGTTAACTACCCCCACGCAGGCAGCGCTAATCGCTCAATCAATCAGTCGGTCCGACCGCGACCCGACGACACAAGTCCGCCATTTGCCGATCCCGATGAAAGTGCCATTCCTGCGTTAATTAATCACGTCGCCTTGCTGCAGCACCTTCCTTGTTTCAGGGGGCAGATTACGTTAATCCAGCCGCGCGAACTCGTGCGTAAAGGCCGTCCTCTGCTCCTCTCCTCTACTCCAGCTGGAAGCAGGAGCCAGAGGAGGTAATCATAGTGGGAGGCTGTATAAAGGCTGGGCTTGTCCCGAGCTCACCGGCGCTGGATCCCCCCGCCGCTGTCTCGTCTTCCTCGCGGGATCCTCACTGGACTGGACTGCTGTCTGTCTCTCACTGCCATTTCCTTCCAGCTCTATCCTCTAGCTAGCTAGGCGCCGCGTCTGATGAGGAGGTGAGCGGAGCCACAGCCAAGAAGGGCCCCGGCATTTCTTTCGGGGGGAGCGCAATGGCGACGTGGTGGGGGCAGGATGCGCGGGTAGGCGGCGTCAGCGGCGGCGGGACGCCCGTGGTGGTCAAGATGCAGACCCCGGACTGGGCCATCTCCGAGGTGCCGCCGTCGCCGGGCTCCCCGGCCGCGGGGGGCAAGGACGGGCGCGGCAAGAACGCGCGCCAGATCACCTGGGTGCTGCTCCTCAAGGCGCACCGCGCGGCGGGCAAGCTCACGGGCGCCGCCTCCGCCGCGCTCTCCGTGGCCGCCGCCGCGCGGCGGCGCGTGGCGGCGGGCCGGACCGACTCCGACTCCGACGCCGACGGGCCGCCGGCGGCGCCCGGGGAGGACAGCCCCGCGGCCAGGTTCTACGGCTTCCTCCGGGGGTTCCTCCTCCTCTCGGTCCTCCTCCTCGCCGCCGACGTCGCCGCGCACGCCCGGGGCTGGCACCTCGTGGGGCTGGACGACGTCGGGGGACTCTTCGCCGCGGGCTACGGGGCCTGGATGCGCGCCCGCGCCGCCTACCTCGGCCCGGCGCTGCAGTTCCTCACCAACGCCTGCGTCGTGCTCTTCATGATCCAGAGCGCCGACCGACTCGTCCTCTGCCTCGGCTGCTTCTGGATCAAGCTCAGGGGGATCAAGCCCGTGCCCCTCTCATCCCCCGGCAAGGATGCGGACGACGTCGAGACCGGCATCGAGGAGTTCCCCATGGTGCTCGTGCAGATTCCAATGTGCAACGAGAAAGAGGTGAGCTACTAAGCAAATTCCCACTTTCTTGCCTCCTAATTTCCTGTGCTTGTAATGCAGCTCGGGATTGGGCGTCCAGTCCCCAGTCCGCATTGGCCGTTGCAGAGATCCAAAGATTCGGATTTGAGCTGCAATTTGGGGACCTCAACGGGTGGATAGGAACTAGTGTAGTGTAGGGCAGTTTAGATTGGGTTATCTTGGGTGTAGTGCCGCCCACGCTTAATACTGGCCTCTATCACTTTGGGATTGGAGTGCTGCTCACTACAAGATAGAATGAAACGGTTCCTCTTTTTCACCAAACTCCAAAGTGGAATTGTTTGGTGGACTGAAAATTCGGTTTCGGGGTTGGAGGATTTGGACCAAATGGTTTCATTTTTGGGGATGCGGTGCTTGAGTGTTTCTAAAGAACACTTGTGTCTTGCTAGTTTTGCAACTTCTTTTCTGTTCCATGACACACTCTAGATGTCGCTGTCAATTGGCTCATTCCTTTCAAGTAGACGCCAATATAAAGCTTCGTTTTAAACGATCCTACATCAGGGAAATCCGGAGTAAACTGTGCAATTCATTTTGTAACCTGCATCAAATGTAGCTCATTCCTTTGATTGATGTGCATGTTTGCAGGTGTATCAGCAATCCATAGGAGCTGTCTGCAACCTGGACTGGCCAAGATCCAACTTCTTGGTGCAGGTGCTGGATGATTCCGACGATGTCGTGACTTCAGCTCTCATCAAAGAGGAGGTTGAGAAATGGCAACGGGAGGGTGTCCAGATATTGTACAGACACCGGGTGATCCGTGACGGCTACAAGGCTGGAAACCTCAAGTCGGCCATGAACTGCAGCTACGTGAAGGATTACGAGTTTGTTGTCATCTTTGACGCTGATTTCCAACCACAAGAAGACTTCCTAAAGCTAACTGTGCCCCATTTCAAGGTTAGCTGAATTTTTTCACACATACGCGTTATGTTCTTATCTAAGGGCGACTCCGTGTAAGTTCTTTCATCTGACTAGCTGTGTGTGGGACTTCCAGGGCAAAGAGGATGTTGGACTAGTTCAGGCAAGGTGGTCTTTTGTAAACAAGGACGAGAACTTATTAACTAGGCTGCAATATATAAATCTGTGCTTCCACTTTGAGGTGGAGCAGCAGGTTAATGGGGCGTTCCTCAATTTCTTTGGGTTCAACGGAACCGCTGGAGTGTGGAGAATCAAGGCACTCGAGGACTCTGGAGGATGGATGGAGAGGACAACAGTTGAAGACATGGATATTGCTGTCCGAGCACATCTCAAGGGATGGAAGTTTCTGTATCTTAACGATGTTGAGGTACAAAAATAAACTCTTATGTTTTTTTTTGAAATTTCTGTATGTTTTTTATGAAAATTATATTTAATATTAAAATTGCAATGAATCATTCAAACTGTGGTACACGATTTCCTTTTCAGTGCCAGTGTGAATTGCCGGAGTCATATGAAGCATACAGAAAGCAACAACATCGATGGCATTCTGGTCCGATGCAGTTATTCAGACTCTGCTTTATGGACATCATCAAATCAAAGGTACTTCATCTTGTTATATGAAGCATGCCATCTAAATTATATTTCTCTTGTAAATACACTTGATTGTCCTTTTTTTGCCATCGAGAATATTTTTGCTGCATTCAGTACAGTTGATTAAGGCACACTGGCAGGATGATTATTTTCCAGAAAGCACCAGTAGGATATATGTTTGCAGGTTTTCAGCACTAAATTATACAGTTATGTAAACTTTGTTCTGGTTGAAGTTCAGTCAATTAAAATCATGTAGCATCAACATAGGTTGCAGTACCAAACTAATTATCGGGTTGTTACTTTTGTGGCTTGAGCTGTCCCTGCTTCCATCCTGGTCCTTCACAATATAGGACACTTGTTTGTATTATGCCGCAGAACGGGAAAAGGATGTTATTTGGCATTTTCTTCCATAACAACCACCTTTGTTGTGGTGGTTCTATATTGAACATATAATTATATTTACTTTTTGACTTGTTTGCTTTCCTAAATTCCGTTATTGTCAAGGCTCGCCATTCACATTTTTTCTGCACATATCTTTTGACATTTTAATTAAGTTTATTTGGTCAAATCTCGCATACAGTCAAATCTGCGATAAACTCTATTAGAATGCAAATAAACTGGTCATGTGTGAATTGTGACAAAACGCAACTTAGTTTTGAGACGCATGCTTTTTGTTTGTCATTTTCTATTTAACACTTGATCAGCATGCTTAAGTTTCACATTTTAGCCCCACTTATTTACGTATCATTGCATGAGGGATGATAATGACATTACTTACCTCTGTTGCAGATTGGTTTTTGGAAGAAGTTCAACCTCATATTCCTTTTCTTTCTCCTCCGCAAACTTATTTTGCCCTTCTATTCCTTCACACTTTTCTGTGTTATCCTTCCCATGACAATGTTTGCTCCTGAAGCTGAGCTACCTGCTTGGGTAGTGTGCTACATTCCAGCAATCATGTCCTTACTTAACATACTCCCAGCCCCAAAGTCCTTCCCATTCATTGTACCCTACCTTTTGTTCGAGAACACCATGTCAGTGACCAAATTCAACGCCATGATCTCTGGCTTGTTCCAGCTCGGGAGTGCCTATGAGTGGGTTGTCACCAAGAAATCAGGCCGTTCTTCTGAGGGCGATCTTGTCGCCCTTGTCGAGAATGAGAAGCAATCTAAGCACCAGAGAGTAGGGTCTGCGCCCAATCTTGACTCCCTAGCAAAGGAGGAGTCCCGCCCTAAAGTGGATCCCCAAAAGAAGAAACACAATAGGTTATACAGGAAAGAACTAGCACTCTCCTTCCTTCTCTTGACAGCGGCTGCCCGCAGCTTGCTGTCGGTTCAAGGCATACATTTCTACTTCCTTCTGTTCCAAGGAGTCTCGTTCTTGCTGGTCGGACTCGATCTTATTGGCGAGCAAGTCGAGTGATAGGATACAAGGAGTATAATGGGATTTTTCTTTCTTCATTTGAAGCGCGTCGAATATGCCAAACCATACACGATTTGAAGCATACCGTACGCGAGAAGCTCATGCTGATGGTCCTCGCTTGTAAGGGGGTTACAGTCGGATCAGAGACACTGAAATGTTGGTTGGGGTTGTAGATATATTGGCCTGGGACTCGGCCTGTGAGGTATAGTCCTTGATGTCTCATTCTTTTGTAAGAATCTTTCAGTGGTTAACTAGATTGGGTTATTTTCTTCTTGACAGTTTACCTTCAAATGGAGTGATACTGCTGTCGCGTCTGTAATGTACTTTGGCCCGGTACTACGAATGCATAGTGATACTTGTTCTGCAGCACACCATGAAATGTTTCTGCGTTGCCTGTTGTATTTCGTGAATATGATCAACGGAATGAGAGGAATATTACTTTAGCTTTTGTCACATCCTGAAAGGGACAATTAGACTAAGTTTCAGGGCTTTGTTCCCTTGGATTTGCGAACAGTCCATGTGGCCGCGAATAGGAAATACCTTGTGTGATTGTCCTCTGCGACGAACTGTTGATGCTGTTATGCTGTCGTCTTCAACACTTGCAGTCTGGTACCATGCTACTTTGGTGGAGCAGTTCGGTAATGAGAAATATATATATGTGTCGAACAGTTGTGTTACTGTATGCTGCCAAAGTGAACGAAAGGTGGGTAACATGCTTGCCAACACGCTCGGACCTGCGCACAGCGTGTGCGTGTCCCCTGGTAGTGAAAAGGAGCCGAAAGAAGTCTCCCTCCCGCATGCTCATAACGGCTTCTTGTCATCTTCAAAGTTCACCAACGTTAAATTGAATTTATATTTATATATATCAGTCCATTCCGAATTATAAACTGTTCTTGTAACTTTTTCTAAACTATATGTATCCAAACGTATTTCCGTGTGTTGTTTACTCATTTCCAGTCATATGTAATTCATATTGTAATATCTAGAACATCTTATAATTTGAAATACAGGAATTATTATTTAGTGAAGTACTACCTCTGTTTGAAAATGTAAACCTTTTAAAAAGCTAGTTTAGCTTTCTAAAAAGGATGCGACTAGTTGAGAACTAACTTAGTTCTCAGTAGAATGACATCATCGAATCTCAGTTGCAACCCATGCAACAACTCATCATTAGAACGGATCACAAATCAAGTCTAACAGTTTGGAGGTATTTTTCGTAGTTGAAATCTCATTTGCAACTGTTTTTTTTTAGTTGCAACGATACTCACAACTCAAGTGCACGAATCACGATGCAAATCCGACATTACAACAGCTATTGAAAACTAGCATTTCCCTTCTAAAAGGTTTTTTTTTTTACAATGTGCACATATTTTGTTTTCGATAAAGGGCGCTTCATTACTCAAAATTAAGCATTACACCCAGCCTCTGCATAACTAAGATGCACACAGCCGTTCAAGTATCAAGTCTGAGAAAATAAAAGAGATCGATCGAAAGAGCCAAACAAGACTATGCTATGTTGGCTTCAATCCGCCTAATATGCAGCCATCCATATCGGGAAAGAAACTCCTTGGCCGTGTTCTCCAACCGTGTAGACACCTTCATAAAGAGGTCTCGGTCCTCCAAGCGCTGAAGTGGCGACCATGAACGGAGCAAAGCCGTACATCGGTAAATAACCTGCATAAGAGAAGAATTCTTGTCATTGAAAACCTTGTCATTTCTACATAGCCATAGCGTCCATACGACTGCAATTGCGCCCACTCTGATAAGCGTTTTATACCTAGTATCTACCCTATTTAGCCAGTTGCCAAAAATATTTGCAATGCTACGAGGTATAAGGTAGAACCCATCTGAATGATTGACCATATAGATCTAGCAAACCTACAATTGAAAAAAAGATGTTTTATTGTCTCATCTTGATGACAAAAAACACATTTCTTACAACCGTGTCAGTTGCATTTAACAAGGTTGTCTTTGGTTAAAATCACACCGCGACGAAGGTACCATGCAAAAAACTTTCGTTTTCAGTGATATCTTCATCTTCCAAATGTACTTATTATTGATAACCGGTTGATTAGGAATGGTAAGCGCCCTATAGAAAGAATTGACCGAGAAAACACCGTTCTTGGTGAGGCTCCATCGGAATTCATCAGTCCTCTTAGATAATTGTATTGAAGCTAACCTCGTCTGGGCCTCAAGTATAAATAGGAACCTAAATTTGCTTCCATGAGGATTTGAACTCAGGTGCTGGGTTTGTACATCCACTCCCCCAACCAGTTGAGCTAGGCTCACTTCCCACAATGTGAACATATTGATATACATTACATGTATTCATAAACATACCAATACATAGTTGGTCATATACAAGGAACAAAACACAAGAAGGATACAAACGGATGAAACTACCATCACCTTAACTACCAAGCATACACATCCTCCACCATCTCCGCAGAAGAAGAGCACCAGCAGTTTGTCTCCACTCTTTGACCTTGAAGAAACCATTAACCAGGAGGTCTTAACGAGCCATGATATCCACCAACCTCGTAAGATTGGATCTAGCCAGATAAGATACATCGGCCGGAGGAGTCCCCATAGCCTCTTCAACGCCGGATCCGGTGCCAGCGCCACCCTTCCATTCAGGTAGCCGGATCCCCTCCTTTTTCCACAAACGCACAACAATCAAGACCGCCGCATTCCAAGAAAAACCCATCCCTACTGCCACGCCACAACGTGGTGCTAGATTGGAACCACTCCAACAACTTGGACTCCACAAGCCTCTCCCTAGCGTCAGCAACACCTCCGACGAACAGAGACACTGGAAGACCATTATTCCTAAAAGCACCATCAACATCTGCCCCACCATGTCGCTGACAGATAAACCTCGAAAATATAGGACTAAAAACACAAACACACGAATGAGAACCAGACCTCCCCTCCCCCTGGTGATGCCAGGCCGTTGATCGGAGGGGGAAGAGGAGCGATAGTCTCGCCACGAGAGACCTAGAACCTCCCGGAGTGTTTGTTTCTCGCGAAACTGCGGTGGTTAGCCGAGCAGAAAAAAAAAGATTTATATTTCGAAACAGAGTAATACTACTCCTACATGAATCCAAAATTGGACCAGGAAATACTCACGGGTCTAGCCCGGGTCTAGCTAGCTAGAGTGCTTGACGCATCATAGCTCATAATGAAACATGGAAGACACTTGTGTTCCACATGATCAACGACAGGTCGATCGAGGCTGCCTCCATTAATTTGTCACACATCAGGGTGTCCTTTGCTTTCTCCAGAGAACCACGTTAGTACGGCGTATCGACCGGACGCATGTCTACCAGACAACGACGGTTTAACCGCTGGCCGGCCGTGCGCGCATACATCTTGCAGCCTAGCTACATCGATTACGATCATGCAGGCCGTGGTTTATGCACACTGTGCTAGACATCACTCTCGATCGCTCGCTCTCACCGACGACCACTTGATCTCAGGCAAGCGCTGAGTAAGCAAAACACAGCACGTGATGGAGGGCATGCAACCAAGCCACCAGACATGTTATGGGACATATTTATATTCATCTCGTGCAACATGCATGGAACACACTGTGCATTGTGTCCGCCAAATAGCACTATGAAACTAGACTATTCTAGCCAGCTGAGTCGGCCGCTTATTCGCCCTAAATATAGCAACCAACAATAATCATCGCTTTCTAAAAAAAAACAATAATCATCGCCAACTGAGCTCAGTTTGTCAAGTTCCTTGCGGTGGAATGATCTCGCTGGGTTCTAAGTTCGTTGACTTGGCATGGGTATTTGCATTTAGCTATGTTTATTTAAAAAGTTAACCGTCGGCCTCTTCTTCTCCACCGTCTCCCATGGCACCATGGGAGCCAGACATTCTCCCAATAAGCACAATTATTAAGCCCAGCACCAATATTACGCCTACGACCCAACATGATACAATCCAAGTGACGGAGTGAGCCTACACACCAAACCCACACTACATTGGAGGCGACTATATATATAGGATAGACGACGGTAGATGGTGGCAATAGAACTATATAGTAATCCTCTCCTTCCTCCGACTGTCCTCCGAAGTTCATCCCTCCTCGCAGGAATTCACAAGAGAGCGCCAAATATTCAAACCATAAATAAATTAGAGCTAAGATCAGAGCCATTGGATATGGATTCCACCCACCCCCACCATATCGCCCATGGAAGCGCCACCGTGAGATCATGGAAAAGCCTCACTAATGAAAGCAAGGCCATCTACGAGGTGATTTAGAAGAAGATGGCCAATTCCATGACAAATCTCAAATCCCACCCCATCTTTGCCAGCCAGAACGCCATTAAGACATATGTGCTCTCCGCCATCAAGGATATGGAGTTGTCCACATATGACACTGTAAGGGTACATTGCCCCTATGTGTGGTTTTGGTAATTAATGACAACCCCTATGGACTAATGCTTTCATTGAGTTTATATGAAGGAATATTTCATAGGTACTACTTGTAGTCCATGTGTTGGATTCAAGTATGGATACCATGAAGATAAAGATATACCTTGAGTATTGGCATCAAGATCATCGATTTGAAGATATATATGTGATATGATGAAGAAGAAGAAATGAAGATGTAGTTCTTGTGTGGAACTCAATATTAGCCATGCTCTAGCTTATGTGTTAAACAATGAATGATTATGATCTTGAGTTGTTGATCACAAGTGAAGAATTCAAGATATGGCTCTAAGTCGGTGTCATGATAGTCTCATGAGTTGAGCTATGGTTGACTAAGATTTAGAGCATGCAAACAAATGAAGAAGTTCTTTATACACCTTAAGATAGTATGATAGAGCATGAGCAGATACGAGGTTCACCAATACAAAGAGTGAAGAATAGATTCAAGTTTAGTCAACACATGAAGCATGCAGAATGTGCCACGTGAAGTCATGTGGTATGGTAAGCTTTGTCAATTATGCTTTATGAACTAATCCATCATATATGTGATCTTGTGTTGTCTATGTGGGTTAGGTATCTTTCCATGGTCATGCATCAAAAGTGAGATCTCATATAGCCCATGAGAGGATAACATCAAGTGGTGATCGTCATCAAGGCTGAGTTGGGCAAGTTCAAGTTGAGCATCTCAAGAGGATCTCATGCTTGAAGGTTGCCATCCATTTAGTGATATTGGACATGTGAAGATGTGCTTAATAAGGCTATCCCATAATGGCGTATGGGGATAAAATTATGAGTCTTCACGAAACAACAATGATCAAGTGATGCACTCCGGCTTGATGGAACTTGAAGCATTATCATCAAGATCAAGCGGGTTGCACAAGGAAAAGGTATGGCCTTGCTAGGTTTTCCTTTTACCGGTCTCAAGGTGGTTGTTGGGAGACCGAGTTATAGGATAAATAGCCATACTATCAAGAGGTGGTTGGGTAACTTGATCACATCGTCTAAGGGAGCTCAATCCTTTGCACAATTTGCATATCCCTATTGCTTCTTGGTGTTTCTCTGTGTGAGGTTCTTGAGCTTGTTGCTAGCTTTTCAACAAGCCCAAGTTCATCGAAAACGGAATCCGCATGCATTTTCTATTGCGTTTTCGAGTTTGGACGTCTTTATCGTTTCTTGACGGTGGGAGGCTCCCTCTCTTAAATCATCTAAAAATATTCTGTGAGGAGTCCCAATCAATATTTCCAACAAAATTGGTTTTGGGTCAATCGGAGTTCAGGAGCATTTTCTATTTAAAAAGAAAAAGGAAAAGGTTTTGGGCTTTCAGGGGTCATGCGGTTTCCGGTCCACAGCCCGGTCCCGCTGAGCCTGCCACCGGCCCATCCGGTGCACACCTTCCCACTCCAGGGGGTGTCCCAGCCCATGTCCGACACCTCGCCCGGTGGCCACCGGACCGGCCGGCCCAACGCCCGGTGGACCGCCCCTCCCGTTGGTTGGGCCCTTTTTGCTGCTGCGCGGCCTGCCTGCCCAGTCTGACCTGTCAGTCGGCGCTGGCGGCCTGTGCGCCGGCCTGGTGGACCGGCTGGCCAGCTGGGTTGTTTTTATGCCCGATTTTCTCCCCAACGGCTCTATTTTTCCTAGGCTATAGATATGTCTTCTTCCACCTTAGGCTGGGCAAGTTCTTCCACTCTCTCTCCTCCATTGTTGACTTTGAAGAACTTGCCCTATCTCTTGATTTCCCCCATGATTTTTGCTCATTCTTGAGGGATCTAAGAGAGGAGATCTAGATCTACAATCCCCACCAATCCATTTCTCCTCTAAGTGAGGGGAACCCTTTGGATCTAGATCTTGGAGTCATTTGTTGATTTCCTTCATTGTTCTTCCTCTCTAATCTCATCCTAGCATTTGTTGCTTTGGTGGGATTTGAGTGTGAAGGATTTGAACACATTTGGTGTTCTTTCTTTGCATCATTGCATAGTGTTGAGCTCCCCACCACGATTAGTTCGAGTGAGAGACCGTGAGATTGTTACTCTTGGAGGGTGACCTCCTAGTTGGCTTGGTTGGTGTCCCGGTGACCTCCTTCATGGAAGGTTGTGAAGGGGCTCCGGTTTCTCCTTCGTGGAGCTTGTGAAGTGGTTGTGGAGCTTGCCAACTCCAGAGTGGAGGAAAAGCTAACCATAAGGAAAGGGGCTATTCCTTCGTGGGATAGGCTCGGAGAAGATGGTGATCCTTCGTGGCGTTGGGAAATCCTTCGTGGGATCCCCACCTCTTCAAACGTGACGTACCTTCTTGCAAAGGAAGGGAACACGGGAATACATCTTCGTCTCCGTGTGTCTCGGTTATTTCTATATCCGAGTTTACTTTCCCTTGTGATAGCCATCGAGCTTGAAGTATTTATTATATCTTGCTATCACTTGTTGTTCATATATATATTATGCCTATCTTGCTTAGCTCTAGTTGTTATTGTTGCACTTAGTTCAGCCTAGCATATTTAGGGTTTGTTCTTGTAAAATAAACGTTGGTTTAATTCCGCATTCTTACAAGCCAAATCCGCAAGAGTTTTTAAAACGCCTATTCACCCCCTCTATGCGACATCTCGTTCTTTCAGACGCCAAGTAGGAGCTTCGCCAGGAGCTCACTAACTTGCATACCACTTTGGATCCTGGCACCTGCTCCGCAGACGCAAGTTTGCCCCACTAGGATGCAACGGGTACAATATCTGGCCCCGATGGGCACCACAGATCCTCATCGACAAGGGGGGTGGAACGCCAACCATCACATTTTATGTTCCTCCTCCAGTGAACCAATGCTTGAAGGAGTTGATGCCCTAGATGCAATAATATGTGATTATTTATTCATAACTCCATGTTCATTGTTAAGGTTTATTTCTTTATGAGATTCAAAGGAAAGCTCACAAACACATGTAGAGCGATAAACAAGACATTATTCCTAGTCCTACCGCTAATACTAGCTCATGTGTTCTATGGTGATCATGTTTTTTTTATCATGGGCATATGTAACAATGATTCCATAAACAATAAGAGTACATTGTTATCTAAAGAAGGGTACTAACCGACCCACTTATGTGATATACTATGAGATGGTTTCATCATACATTATTAGTATTATCATCATGTTGTTATCTTATAAGAGTATGAATCCTCAAACCACGAGAATATGAAGTGTCCTCGCGCCAGAGTGTATGCTTTGATTGCCATCAAACCCGTGAATGGGTAAATATAAGGATGATATTCAGGTATATTCAAAAGTATGTATGTATACTTGGATAGTTCAAGACTAGTATATATTATCCTCTTGGCGATGGAGAGATATACTCTGGGTCCTCTCGATATTGTGATGCCACATAATCGTGTGAGCATACACTTCTTGATGGCGATCACGAGGACATCATAATACATGAACGAGTAAAGTGAATGAAACCGGAATGAGGATAACAAGTATAGTGATCAAATAGTTAATTCACGGGGATACCTAAGTCTCACCTTGGGTTATCATTAGTATCGAGAGGGAATGTGATTAACATACATATTAACAAAAGGTTTGCTCAAAGTTATTCGTGCATGCCCGTGAGCCATTACGAACATCCATGTCCCTCTATTTGTTATTGATATGAAAGATCATATAGGGATGGCAATTTATTGTAACCACATCATGGGATCACATAGCATAATACTACAACATGGATTATCCAATGGTTTGCTGAGAATGCCATCCTTCAACCATTTAATTAGTTCCATGTATGTCTGTTGATAATTTGTTATCAATCTTCTTAGAGTGTAACCACAAAATACAAAAGAATGTTTTAAAACATAAAAATTACTACTGAGATTTTTCACAAATTTTTGCAGCACAGCACAGGAAATCTGTCTCAACAGAATCAATCCGTAAAGATTGAATTATTAGATCTGTCTACGTACCTCAAATCAGAAAAGTCAGAACTAACGAAAGTTAGATAGCAAGCACTACTATGCACTCAAGAAATTTCAGATCAAGATCAAGTTCTGGTGATTTTTAAAATTTTCTACAATGGAGCACAGGAAATCTGTTTCTAGGCAGCATAGTGACAAACTTGCATAACAAACTAGGGGTTATCTATACATTCTATTTACAGCGGGATATGTACACTATATACACTATATACAATATTTACAAGTTTTTAATGAAAAGCTTCCATGGAAAGAAGTGTTTTGGTTTCGCATGCATGAACACAAGTGTTCAAGGTCGACCCCCACTTCACCATTACTCATCTTTCCAATCACTTTTCTTTTCTAAAAACATTTTTTTATTTTTTTATATAAGAAGTACAACTAATTTTTTTTGTAATTTGCATTTCCTATCCATACAAGAGATAGAGAAAAACTAGGTACAGAATGTAAAACTACTTAGAGATAAAGCAAACAAGTGCACACGAAAATATTCACCTACGCTATGGCTCCCGGCAACGGCGCCAGAAAAGGTCTTGATAACTCACAAGTATAGGGGATCGCGTGTAGCCTTTTCGATCAGTAAGAGTGTCGAACCCAACGAGGAGCTAAAGGTAGGATAAATATTCTCTCAAGTTCTATCAACCACTGATACAACTCTACGCACACTAAGCGTTTGCAATATCTAGGAAATAAAACTAGAGCGATAACGGGTATGAGAGGTGACTTTGCAGAACAATAAAATAGACGGAATAAATGTTAGTGCTGCAGCAATAAAACAAACTAAATTAACAGTACCATGAGTGTGGAAAGGCGATGGTAATAGTGGTGGCTTTGTCCAAGATCAATTAGTGAGGATCTTGGGTTCAATGTCTTCGATGCAGCTTTCTATGTAGGAGAGGCTAAATATACATGCTCTCCCTCCGGGATTACAAGTACTATATGATTGGCTTGCTAGCAAACATCCGTAAATACTAGCAATCATTAAGGTTTCCCCAACCATAGCCTTAAGTAAATGGTCCTCTTACTCCCATACATGCAACTATCCGGTTCGCGTCCCCCTTCTAGTATACAAGTACTACCAACCCTATGATGCTTGATCCATGCGCACACAAATATAATGGGCACCAAGGACGGTAACATATCAACATACAACTCTAATGAACCAAAGAGAAACAACCAATCAATCAATGAACAAATAAACTATGGCAACATGACATAGATCATAGGATTATAACTTATAGCATCAAACACCATGTTTACATAGGACGGTACAGAGGTTTGTGAGAGGATGGACCACTGAATACAATGAGGAGTTGGTGATGGAGATGGCGGTGAAGACGTCGGAGAGGGGAGCGCCGCCCCTTAGCCTTCTTCTTCCTTGAGTTGGTGCTGGTGTAGATGAGTGTTCCCCCTCCTTGGCTGCTGCCAAGGAGGAGGATTTTTGTGACAATGCTTGGGCCTCCAAAAATAGGGTTTCCCATCAATATATAGTGTTGGAGATGCAATCTAGGCCATGGGATGGATGCCCCTTTGATCCAAGGGCTCTTGGGCACTGATACGTCCAAAACGTATCTACTTTCCCGAACACTTTTGCTATTGTTTTGCCTCTAATTTGTGTATTTTGGATGCAACTAACACGGACTAACGCTTGTTTTCGTGAGAACTACTACGGTGTCTCGTTTTTGTGCAGAAATCCAACTTTCGAGGAAAATCCTCGGAATTTATGCGAGAAGGCCCTATTTTCCCGAGAAGCGACGGAGCCGGAAGGACAAGTCGAGGTGGAGGCCCGAGGGCCCCACACCATAGGGCGGCGCGGCCCCGTGGTGTGGCCCCCTCGGCCCGGCCTCCGACGCCCTCCTTCGGACTATATATGGCCTTCGACCTAAAAACGCACGGGGAGAAGTCGAAGTCGCCAGAAAGCCTCCAGAACGCCGCCACATCGCGAAACTCCATCTCGGGAGCCAGAAGTCTCCGTTTTGGCACTCCGCCAGGATGGGGAATTGGAGGAGATCATCGCCATCATCATCACCGATGCCTCTCCATCAACCAGCCATGTTTCCCCCATCCATGTGTGAGTAATTCCCCCGCTGTAGGCCGAAGGGGATGGTAGGGATTGGATGAGATTGGTCATGTAATAGCATAAGATTGTTAGGGCATAGTGCCTAGTGTCCGTAATTGGTACTTTGATGATATTGTTGCAACTTGCTATGCTTAATGCTTGTCACTAGGGCCCGAGTGCCATGATCTCAGATCTGAACATGTTATTGTTTCATCATGATATTCATTGTTTTATGATCTTACCTGCAAGTTGTATACACATGTCGTTGTCCGGAATCAATGGCCCCGAAGTGACAAGAATCGGGACAACCGGAGGGATGGTAGTGATGTGAGGATCACATGTGTTCACGGAGTGTTAATGCTTTGCTCCGGTACTCTATTAAAAGGAGTACCTTAATATCCAGTAGATTCCCTTGAGGCCCGGCTGCCACTGGCTGGTAGGACAAAAGATGTTGTGCAAGTTTCTCATTGCGAGCACGTACGACTATAATTGGAACACATGCCTATTGATTGCTTTGTACTTGGACACCGTTTTATTATTATCTGCAAATGCCCTGCTATGATTGTTACATGAGTTTCTCTCATCCATACAACGCCCGTTATCCGTCCCCGTGCCTACAGTATTTTAATCCTGCTGTTTACTATAATCACTACTGATGTCTCTGTTACTCTGCTGCTGTTATTTCACTACTGCTACTGCTATAAAGCTGTTACTATCGATAAACTCTTGCGAGCAAGTCTGTTTCAGTGCGGCTGAATTGACAACTCCGCTCGTTAAGGCCTCCATGTATTCTTTGTCTCCCCTTGTGTCGAATCAATAAATTGGGTTATACTACCCGCGAAGACTAGCTGCGATCCCCTATACTTGTGGGTCATCAAGACTGTTTTACGGCGCCGTTGCCGGGGAGCATAGCTTTATTTGGAAGTTCACTTGGATTGATATTGTTCGCTGCAAATTCTCCATCATGGGTAAAACTCGCGATCCTAAAGTCGCCATATTACCATCCACTACAAGAAAAGGTACAACTCTGAGTACCTCTGCCACTCTTGATTCACCGTCTGTGATAAGTCAACTTGTTTCACCGCCACAAGATTCGCTTGGTGTTACTTCTGCTGAATCTGAAAACTCTTATAATATTGATAATGTTTCTGCTGTGCTTGATGATAGTGGTTCGTTGGGATCCTTTCTAGATGCTACAATTGCTAGGTCTAGACAAATTGAAAATGCTGAAACTCCTAATGAAAATGCCACTACACCTGTTAGTTCACCTGAACTTGATTATTCTAGTGATGATCCTGATGAAGATTATGTGGAGCTTAATGATGATTTAATTAATAGATGCAATGCTACTGCTGATGCAAGAAACATTAAAAAGTTTCTTACACAATATACTGTTAGACATAAGCTATCTCCTGATCCTGAATTTGCCACATCTCCTATATGCATTAAGGATAAAGATTATGATTTTTCTCTTGATCCATCTCATATAGCTATTGTAGAGAAAGCACCCTTTTGTGGTACTGAAAAAGAAAGTGATGTAGAACACATGAATGAACTTTCTTCTATGAGTAGCTTGTTTTCTGATGATGACAAGATGCGTACTTACTTTGTCATTAAAAATTTTCCTTTCTCATTAAAGGATGATGCTAAAACTTGGTATAATAATTTGCCTCCTGGTTCTATTAAAAGTCCAGCTGATTTGCGTGATGTTTTCTTTCGAAAATACTTTCCTGCTAGTGCTCAACATGCTGCTTTACAGAGAATTTATAGGTTTGACCAGGGAGATGAAGAGAAATTGCCTGCGGCATGGGCAAGATTTTGTTCTCTTATCAGAGCTCGACCTGGACATGATTTAGAAAAGAATGATCTACTTAATATATTTTATATTGGACTAACCATTGAATCTAGAGCATATTTGGATAGTTGTGCTGGTTGTGTTTTCAGGAAAAGAACTCCGGACGAAAGTCGAAGAATTATTGGCTAGAATAAGCCGGAATCATGATGATTGGAATACACCTGAACCAACTCCAACGCCAATATTGAAGAAGAGGGGTTCAATTGAATTGAATGATGAAGATATGCGGGAAGCTAAGAAGTCTCTCAAGGAGAAAGGTATTAAATCCGAAGATGTGAAGAATCTACCTCCCATAGAAGATATATGTGAGATAATTCCCCCTTCATCCATGATTGAGGTAAACTCCCTTCAACGCTTTACTAGAGAAGATATTCCGTATTCAAAACCTCCTGCGCAATGCTTAGATGAGTTTGATAATTATATTGTTAAGCAAGAAAATTTTAATATGAGAGTAGAGAATCATCTAATGGAAAATTCTCAAGCTATTAGCAATTTGCATGATATTGTGGAAAGAACCTCCAATGATGTTAAGATGCTTGTTAAACATTTTCAAATGATTCAAACTCAAATTGATCAACTCACTAAAGTGCAAAATGACTTGCTAAATAATAATTCTAAAGAGAAACATGCTTATGAAGTAACAACTAGAGGTGGTGTCTCTACCCAGGATCCTCTATATCTCGAAGGGCATCCCAAAAGAATTGAACAAGATTCTCAACGAATTGAACCTAGTGCTCCTTCTAAGAAGAAAAAGAAGAAGACACATAAAAATGTTGTAGAATCCTCTGAACCTGTTAATGATCCTAATAGTATTTCTATTTTCGATGCTGAAACTGAAAGTGGTAATGAACATGATAATGATAATGATAATGATAATGATAAGAATGATGCTTCTGATAAAGAAGAGGTTGAAGATGAGCCTGAAAAACATGATAAAAATAAAAAGTATACTAAAGAAGATTTTATTGCTAAGAAACATGGTAATGAAAGAGAACCTTGGGTGCAAAAGCAAATGCCTTTTCCTGCTAAGAAACTAAAATCAAAGGAAGAAGAACACTATAATAAATTTTGTGATTGGATGAAACCTTTATTCTTGCAAATCCCTTTGACTGATGCTATTAAATTGCCTCCTTATTCAAAGTATATGAAAGATATTGTTACTAACAAGAGGAAAATCCCCAATGAGGAAATTTCCACTATGCTTGCTAATTACTCTTTCAACGGCAAAGTGCCAAAGAAGTTGGGCGACCCAGGTATACCTACTATTCCTTGTTCTATTAAGAATAATTATGTTAAAACTACTCTATGTGACTTGGAGCCGGTGTTAGTGTTATGACTTTTTCTCTTTATAAGAGGCTTTACTTAGATAAGTTGATACCTACTGATATATCTTTGCAAATGGCTGATAAATCTACTGCTATTCCTGTTGGTATATGTGAAGATGTTCCTGTTCAAGTTACTAATAACTGCTTGATATTAACTGATTTTGTTGTGTTGGAAATGCCTGAAGATGATAATATGTCTATTATTCTTGGGAGACCTTTTCTTAACACCGCGGGGGCTGTTATTGATTGCAATAAAGGAAAGGTTACTTTCAATGTTGATGATAAGGAGCATACCGTCTATTTCCCCAAGAGGATTGATAAAGTATGTGGAGTCAACTATCAAAGTTGGAACTATTGATTGTCCTATATATGAGCCTAAAGAAGGTTATCAAAATCTTATGATTGGATCCATATCAATACAATTCAAGGTAACATGATTGATTTGAGGTTTATTTCTTCTTATGCTATGTAAAAATTATTCGGTGGCAAGACTTGATCAACCTTGTTAACGAATACCTTTTATATGCATAGAGGAGGTAAACAACATCTCTTTCTCCCTCCACTTGTCTTACTCGCTGTAGCACTTTTGATTTGCAAAGCTCCTTAGTTAATTAGAGATTTCAAAATTTTTCCTGGCCAGTAATAATAAACTTAATACCCAGAAATGTGCATTTTTCAAAGTTTTCAAAAATTCACAAAAATTATACCGTTGGTCCTATTTTTCGAAGAGGCACTCGGGAGCACCGGAGGATGACCCGTGGGGCACCCCGGAGTGCCACACCACCAGCCGGCGCGGCCAAGGAGAGGCGCGCCACCCTGTGGTGTGGGCCCCTCCTTGCCCCACTTTAGCATCTCTTTCTCCCAGAATCTTCTCTCTCCCGAAAAAACTCGCACCAGCTTTCTCTCACTCGCGTTTTTGCTCAAGAGCTCAGGATTTTTCGATCTCTTTGCTCAGCCCAGATTTCTGTCTGAAATTTGGCACATTTGCTCTCCGGTATGTGACTCCTCCGATTATCCAAGTAGAATTTTGTTTGGTTGAGTATATCTTGAATATTTTGCTGCAGTAGGTAACATGTTTAGTGAGCTTGCATGCTTGTTCTAAGTTGTATAAACTAGTTTTGATGCATGATTAGCACTCTAGCAAGTTCCTATAGTAGTTCCCCTTGATTATATGTCACCAAATCAAATTTTATATTGTTTGTTGAAAAAATTCAGAAAATGGAGTGGAATAGATATCAACTAAACCAACAAGAGTTGGAGGTGCAACAAGTCATGAGAGTGAACCGCGAAGAGGGAGTATACCCCTCTTACTACCCGTGCACAGATTTCATGAGAAGCGCAGGAATACTGGAAGATGTTCAGAGTCTAATTTCTCGTGCAGGGTTAAATGGTTTTGTTGATGGAGAACCATGCCAATATGCAAAATTGACTATGTCTGTTGTGCAGGATTTTAAATTCAATTGGTCGCGATCCAACCCCACGGTTCAGTATAAGATTTATAATAAAACTATCAACTTGCCATTCAATGATTTTTGTACAGCAATTAGAGTACCGCAATGGGGATCGTGCAAGAAGATACGGGGATCGCCGCGAGAGCTCTTAAGCCTCTTCGAGATGATTTGTTATGGAAGGAGTTTCTCAGAGGATGGTGGTAAAATTACTAGCATTCAACTCCCAGCTATCCGCTACTTTGCTTATTTCATTACTAAATGCGTTCTTGCTAGAAAAAGTGGTGGTAAACTATCTATCCAAGATTTAGCTTTTCTAGCTGCTGCACTGCAAGGTAGTAAGACTTATAATTTGGGGGCATTGATAGCTTATAGACTTGCTACTAACCGTGAGAAAGGTGGAATTTGTGGAGGTCTCATCGCCTCTCGTTTGCTAGCTTTGCATAATGTAGAACCTCACCATCTTGATATTCAACTTTCCATAGAAAAACTTGACATAGTCTCTATGATTAAACATGAATTTGTTTCTGCTTCATCTAATTTGGGTAACCTGCTCTACAAGATGACATTTTATAAGAAAGTTTGGAGAATAACTAAGAAAACTGAGAAACTAGTAAGATTGCCTGCGCCTGTTCTATTTAACCTTGATTCCAGGGAAGATTGGTCAGTCACAGAAGGTGCACTGAATGCACACATAGAGGGAGGAGGCCATCATGCAAGAGGCAACACGGAGGAGGCCGAGGAACACCTCGACTCATCATCCGATGCAGCAAGTTCCTCGCATCAACATGTTGGATATGTGGAGCCTCCACGCTTTTCTTCTGCACAGGAACCTTACTATGACTACGCCATGCATTATCCACCGGCGAGGAACAGCGACCCTCGTTGGGGTTGAACTCCACTTAGGCCAAAAGCCTAAGCTTGGGGGGAGGTATACCGGCATCACTCATTCTTTGCATATTATGATTTCTGGATACTTGTATATACTTGTTTTGTTGTTTTGAGTGGTTTTCTAATGAGAGGGAGATGATATTTGGGGAAGTGCTGCCTGAAAACAGATTCTAGACTGTTACTGAAAAAATTCCCAAAAATAGCCAGAACAGTATTTTGCGAAGCCAATTTTTGTGCATGTTCCCCAGGTTGTTATCTAACTTTCATTAGTTGAACACTTTTCGATTTGAGCAGTGGAAGAATTTATTAAAAATCAGGTACTGTACTGCTGTCAAGTTTGACGAATTTCTGCTGCTTTGTGTTTATGTGAGTTTTCTAGTTTGCCATTTTCCTGTTTTTGCTTTGTTTCCTTCCCAAAATACAAAAAGACCAAAAATATTTCTGTTGTTTCTCTTCATAATTTGTTTGCTTTGGTTTCTTGCATTTGTTTCGCTTTATTTGCTATTGCTAGTTTGCTATAAGAAAACCCAAAAAGATTTTGCTTTGTTCGCTTGTTTCCTTTGCTCTTGTTTCCAATTCGAAAACACCAAAAATATTTGCTGTTTTTCTTTGGTTTGTAAAGTTCATCTTGAGTTCAATGGTCTTCGGTGGCTGGAGCATGGTTTTCATTTCATATTATCCAAGCTACGCAAGTGAAAGGCAATAATGACGATCTACGACAATTGGATTGTGGTGAGAGGCTGGTATGAACTCTATTTGTTTTCATTTTTGTACATATACTCATCCATGTGAGCATGCTTAGTTGGTTCATGTGAGGTATATGTCATTTGAGAAAGTCTAGTAGTTCATGATCTCTCATGTTTAGCTCCAATTTATTAATATGAGTAGCATGTCATGGATGTTTGCTTGCATTGTTTTATTCATAAGTATGTATGGCATTGTGGTATCCTCCTCTGAATAATTCATTTATATCGACTTGGCACATGCTCACGCATGCATATGACTGAATAAAAGTCAATTAAGCCTCGATGATTTATATTGCTTCAGAGTTCTTGTATCACTTTTATGCCTCCGTTAATTTATTTTGCCGCAAGCATGATTATGACAGTTACTGCTCTCTTGATTTGTCGCTCCCCAGTCTATTGCTAGCCTTCACTTGTACTGAGCGGGAAGGCTGCTCGTGCTTCCAAACACCTGAAAACTAAGTTGTTCCAAAGTGTCCACCATAAATACCTATGCATGGCATTTCAAACCATTCCAAGTAAATTCTCATGCGCTACCTTTAAAACCTTCAAAATGCTTCTCAATTTGTGTTTATGTTTCATAGCTCATGAGGAAGTATGTGGTGTTTAACTTTCAACCTTGTCATTTACTTTTGACGGACTTTCATTATGGACTAGTGGCACATCCGCTTATCCAATAATTTTGCAAAAAGAGCTGGCAATGGGATTCCCAGTCCCGAATTAATTAATCTAAATAGACACTCCTCCATGGTATGTGATTGTTGGACGGCACCCGAAGGATTCGGTTAGCCATGGCTTGTGTAAGCAAAGGTTGGGGGGAGTGTCATCATAATAAAACTAAAATAAAAAAGGCACTCCTTCATGGTATGAGATTGTTGGCAGGCACCCGAGGATTCGGTTAGCCATGGTTTGTGAAAGAAAGGTTGGAAGGAGTGCCGCATAAACATAAAAATAATTCATGGGAGCCGCTCTTTGAAGTCCGGTTGGCGAGGTAGTTGGTGTACCCATTACCATTCGTTGACAACAACAAACACCTCTCAAAATAATTTTACTCCTGTTTTAAAAATGAAAAGCTCTAGCGCATGTTAATCCATGCTTCCCTCTGCGAAGGGTCAATCTTTTACTTTTATGTTGTGTCTCCATTCTTTCTTTGAGCACTATCTTGAGAGCACAACTGTCATTCTTAGTATAATATGCTTGTCTCAAAATATGATTGATTGTGGTATAACTTTGATGCTTTTATCTTTGACAATCACTACTTCTAGTCTTTCTATGAACTTCAGAGGTGCCTGGACATTTATGTTTTGTTGATCAAATATGGGCAAGCGAGATACCACTTTATCATACTCTCTTATGAACATTGCAATCCTGCTTATATACATGATTCATGATGCTTATTATTAATTGTTGGTACCTCTCCATGATTGACATAGCTGTTAGATGATCTTATTTGCATGTATCTCATTATGAACTGCTTAAGTATTAGCCATAGCATGAGAATATATACATCATATGAGCAAATGTGTTCGTGAAAGTTCTTTTATCGCTCAGTTGTTAACTGAATTGCTTGAGGACAAGCAATAAGCTAAGCTTGGGGGAGTTGATACGTCCAAAACGTATCTACTTTCCCGAACACTTTTGCTATTGTTTTGCCTCTAATTTGTGTATTTTGGATGCAACTAACACGGACTAACGCTGTTTTCAGCAGAACTGCTCTGGTGTCTCGTTTTTGTGCAGAAATCCAACTTTCAGGAAAATCCTCGGAATTTATGCAGAAGGCCCTATTTTCCCAGAAAACTGATGGAGCCAGAAGGACAAGTCAGGTGGAGGCCCGAGGGCCCCACACCATAAGGCGGCGCGGCCCAGGGGGGGCCCGCGCGGCCCTGTGGTGTGCCCCCCTCGGCCGGCCTCCGACGCCCTCCTTCGGACTATATATGGCCTTCGACCTAAAAACGCACGGGGAGAAGTCGAAGTCGCCAGAAAGCCTCCAGAACGCCGCCACATCGCGAAACTCCGTCTCGGGAGCCAGAAGTCTCCGTTCTGGCACTCCGCCGGGACGGGGAATTGGAGGAGATCATCGCCATCATCATCACCGACGCCTCTCCATCAACCAGCCATGTTTCCCCCATCCATGTGTGAGTAATTCCCCCGCTGTAGGCCGAAGGGGATGGTAGGGATTGGATGAGATTGGTCATGTAATAGCATAAGATTGTTAGGGCATAGTGTCTAGTGTCCGTAATTGGTACTTTGATGATATTGTTGCAACTTGCTATGCTTAATGCTTGTCACTAGGGCCCGAGTGCCATGATCTCAGATCTGAACATGTTATTGTTTCATCATGATATTCATTGTTTTATGATCTTACCTGCAAGTTGTATACACATGTCGCTGTCCGGAACCAATGGCCCCGAAGTGACAAGAATCGGGACAACCGGAGGGGATGGTAGTGATGTGAGGATCACATGTGTTCACGGAGTGTTAATGCTTTGCTCCGGTACTCTATTAAAAGGAGTACCTTAATATCCAGTAGATTCCCTTGAGGCCCGGCTGCCACCGGCTGGTAGGACAAAAGATATTGTGCAAGTTTCTCATTGCGAGCACGTACGACTATAATTGGAACACATGCCTATTGATTGCTTTGTACTTGGACACCGTTTTATTATTATCTGCAAATGCCCTGCTATGATTGTTACATGAGTTTCTCTCATCCATGCAACGCCCGTTATCCGTCCCCGTGCCTACAATATTTTAATCCTGCTGTTTACTATAATCACTACTGCTGTCTCTGTTACTCTGCTGCTGTTATTTCACTACTGCTACTGCTATAAAACTGTTACTACTGATAAACTCTTGCGAGCAAGTCTGTTTCCAGGTGCAGCTGAATTGACAACTCCGCTGTTAAGGCCTCCAAGTATTCTTTGTCTCCCCTTGTGTCGAATCAATAAATTGGGTTATACTACCCGCGAAGACTGCTGCGATCCCCTATACTTGTGGGTCATCAGGCACCTCTAGAACCTTCCTAGGACCCCCCTCTGTCCTTCATGAGCCTCACAACTCGTGGCTGGGCCGAAATATCCAGGTATGGAAAGAGTTTGTGTGCCACCAACTTTCGGAGTCCCGAGACTGCACGAACCTCCGCAGTAATTTTCCTTTCCCGGATGCATCCATTGTCCGTTCTGCACGAATAAGATGTGCAAATTATTCGGTTTGAAATTCTCTACAACTTTGTAGTTTACGACTTTTCCATTGGACGTCTTTTTGATGATGTTTAAAAGCGATCTTTGAAAAGTGTTCAGCAGAGACAGATTCCAGGAAATTTCAGATTTCACCATAATGAGCTATTTTCTTCCATATTTGCCTATTTCCTGCACAACAAAGTTGAAACCAAGAACTTGTGCACTTTGGCAACTATTAATAGGTTAGTCCCTTAAAATATATAGTAATTAGTGTAAAACAAGCATGGAACATCAAAATTATAGATACGTTTGCGACGTATCACTGACCCACCACGGCGAACAATGACCGACTCGGCGTACAAGCCGGACAGGCAAGCTAGGATAAGTAGGTGCTCCTCGTCTTGGGCGGCGGCTGTCGTTTCTTCTTCAAGAAGGTCAGCGAACATCTGCTCCTCCTCCTCGTCGGAGTCCATCTCCGGCAAGGCAATTGGACGAACACATGTCGGGTGTGTCGACGAGGAGTGACACGAGGGAGCTGCCTGACGACGGGAAATAGGCAGAGGGCGCGACGGGCGGTGGAATATAGGCTGCTGGGTGGAGGAACAGCGGAGTTAAGGCTACTGGCCAGCGGATTGGCGAGGGGTGTTGTCGGTGTCGACAGAGCAACAAGAGTGGTGGAGGGATTTGCGTGAACATAAGTGGTGGGGTTCGTCTGTTCTCTCGCTGACAGAGTGGGCCCGTCCCCGCTTTTCTCTCGTCTGGAGTCCCCGAGCGCACCCCGGGGGGCCGGGGATGGCCTGGGCTCTCTTGATGGATGAAAGACCTAATTCGAACGAAAACGAGGAGCCGGGGGCGTGACTAGGTTGTTTCCATCCATCCGGATGAAAAAATGCGTCCTGGGGGCCTCATCGGGGTGACGGTGGAGATGCTCTAATAAAGAGACTTTCCCAATAACTACTATACTAAAGCTGATCAACTTCGATTTTTCTCAGATTTTTGACTTTTTTTGTGGATCACCGTGGAGTGGACACGTGTGCTCCTTTGTGGTTGATTCCCACTGCCTTTTTTCCTGTGTGCAGTTTTACTGCTGCCTAGCAATTTGGTTTGCCATTTGATCTGTTTCCTTTTTGCTTGGTGGACTGTTTGGGTGGTTCCCTGGTGTGCCCATAGCTGGGAAGAACATAGACATCACGATCTGCCGGGTGTGGATTTCTAGACGTGGTGGCACCGCTTTGACTAAGTTTTAATCTCTTTGCGTGTGCCACATGGCCTTTCTGGAAGAGTCCTTTCCATCGTTCTCTTCCTCTCCCAAAACTTACAGGCATTCGATGGCTTCCACGAGGAGCTTGACGGCCGGACGCCCGCCGCGCCCGGCTCTACGTCCGCCCACCGCGTCGCGCCCCGGCTCCGCCCCTCCCGCCGCGCCGTCAGCTCTGCCCCGAGCTCGCCCCGCCCTGCCCCGGCTCCGCCGCGCCCGCTGCGCCTGCGCCGCCGCGCCCGCCCGCCGCGTCGCGCTCCGGCTCCTCCCCTCCCGCCGCGCCATCGGCTCGCCCCGAGCTCGCCGCGCCCAGCTGCGCCGCCTCGCCCCACGCTGCCCTCGCGCCGCCCCGCCCCACGCTGCCCCGCGTCGGCCCTGCCCCGAGTGCGCGCCACCTCGCCCCGCGTCGGCCCAGCCCCGAGCTCGCGCCAACCCGCCCCGAGCTGCCCCGCCCCATGCTGCCCCCCGTCGGCCCCGCCCCCAGCTCGCGCCGACCCGCCCCGAGCTCGCCCCGCCATCCCCGGGCCGCCCCGCCCCACGCCGCCCGCCCCTGCGCCGCCCCACACCACCCACGAGACCCGCCCTACGCTGCCCATGAATTTGGCTAGATTCCGGCGATGAAGGCGGGGAGGGATAAGGAATATAGTTTTCTATTTGTGTGATACAGGAGTGGTATCAGAGAACAAATTAATCAGTTTCTTCTACATTGGAAAATCAGCTAAACAGTGTCTAACTGCTTGGTCTGAAGTGCTTTTGTTGTTATTTTCAAGCAGGAAAACGAAGATTCATGTTGGAGTCGGAGCCTCACAGGTGTATTCTAAGTTCATTATTCTGCCTTTATCTCCTTTCGCTCCTGCCTCCTCAAGCAATCAACGTTGTAGCGTGAAATCCCTACACTATTCTCCAGCCTAATGGATTCATATCACATGACCATCTGAATCGGATTTAATCTGTAAGATCTCATCATAAAAAATAGGTACATGTCTATCTTTTAGCGTTTCTCTCGAGTGTCGACAAGATTATGTTCTGTAGGTAGAAGATGGGAGCCAGTCTAGGTGGTTTGCATCTCCTTTAGCAGTACCTTGTACATGGATTCACCATCCAGTCAGTTTCCATTAACGTGAATAGAAAGCTTTACATATTTTTTTTTTCTATATCAGCCGACATTAGGTGATGGAATTAGTTGATAGTTTTCTATGGAAATGACTGAGGCTGAATGTCGTTGCCAATTGAGGCAGCCACTCGCCCGATAAATTATCAAGAGAAGGTAAATTTGAACAACAAAAATCATGGCGGTGACAATAGAGCTTGATTTTCTTACATTGATCAACTAGAGTTATTTTCATTGATAGTTTGACAGAATGATCTTTGTTCTTTCATTTGAAGGGAAAACTGCAATGTCATGTAAAACTATGTGTGAGATATAGGCAAGAGTATCCCTCCTTTAGGATGCAATAATAATCAGCAATGATGATGTAGTTAGTCTCGACATGGTCCTCACTGATCAGGGGGTCTCTTTTGGCTGGCTATATACAGTGCGTGAGTTACTATGAAAGTTTCTACTTAATTCAAAAATTATCCAGATAGATGGTTTTCCGGTTTTCTAATAGGATAAGACATTTATATGTAAAAAAATTTCAACCCAGAATCCATAGTATGTTTGTTCGTTCCTAATAATATGTACTATGATCTTTCCCTTTGAAGTTTGAGTATTTTGATTTTCGAGCTGACACTTACATAAAGTACATCAAGGTATCTGCATCTATGACATCAGAATGGCATATTTGTGTTACCCATATTTAAAATTGTGTTATGTAGATTGATAATTGTCCAAATAATGCCCGGCTAAATCTATTTTGCGCGGAATTAGTAGATTTGTGTGTTCCATTGTACAAAGTAGATATTTAGTGTAATATGTATGCCGCTCCATGTAGGTATGGGATTGATTTGCCTCTTGATGGGTCTCTAGCTCACTTAGTTTGTCCCCCCTGTTGCCACAGTAACATACCATTTTTTTGGAAAATCGATGTAGAGATCCATGGTTTCTCTACAAGACTAGCTGGTATCTTCAATGGCTCAATGATGTGTTAAAAAAGGGCACTTGGAATGGTGTTCACATGGTGAGTTAACAGATTCAGATCTGTCTATTCTTACTTTCCCGGATAGTTCTCCTTATGGCTCTGGTACTTCTCATCGAATCTCGGGTGTTGTTTTCATGTGGTTAAAATCAACCGTGGAGAGGCTAGCTAGATTAGTGCATTCTAAGTAGAAGGACTGGCGCCCTTGCCACATTGTACATGCATGTGAAATGAAGAGGCCTGGGCTTTCCCCATTTTGGAAAAAAAATCATTCATGTGAGCATCTGCATCCTGCCTTCTCATATCGGTGGGTAAATCGTAATTTCTTAGGTTATGTCTGTCTATGCTTACATTAGGAGTGCTAATATGATTTATTCGATGCCTACTTCTAAATAGTTGTTACTTCACTGCCATTTTATGCTTATGTACATTCAGGTTTACAAATATGAACACGGTGGCGGCTCAAGGGCACGGGCGGGCTCAAGCAGAGGCGGCGGGAGTTTACGATGTGCTATGGCGACGACTGAGTGATACGGGACACCAGCCTATCTTATCTCCTCTTGACTCTCTCTGAAATGACCCATGGTGGCGTGTGAGGATTGGTGAGGGACAACGTCGTGTACGTAGGTGAATCCATGTACCTTATCTCCTCTTGACTCTCTGACTCTTGGCCGGTGCGCTGACCAATCGAATCACTGCCGGAGTCACCTTGTTTCCTCTTGCTGCGCTACCACTAAGGCCGTAAGAGATTCTGCCGAGGCGCCTTACCATTTTGCAGCTTATTCCATCTTCTGGTTTTCAGAAATCGTGTGATTTGTCTAATTCTTCTGCAAAACTTTTTGTGCCAAGAAAGTTGATAGACCAACAGCAATTGATTGGGACCCAACCCATTCGTACAAAGATCTAGCTGGCTGGCTCTTCACAAGGTGTGAAATTATAATCTTATTATTAGCTTATTGTTAGTCGCCATGTTATTTGAGACATGATCCTCATGGTCTTGCAAGCATTTAGTTTTATGTTTCCCTGTTCTCCTATATGCTCTCTGTCATGAGAGTTGTGTACTGCCAGTTTTTAGTAATGGAACTAGGTAAAGCATGCTGGGGGTGTATGCAATTTGATATTTAATTCTCATGTGCTTTGAAGCGTGTAGTTTCTCCTGCTTTCTTGTACGCCCTGGAACTAGGAAAAACAGTGTTCTTTTTTATTAACATAAGGGGATTCAGATATATATCCTTTTTTGCGTCCTCTCAATACCTGTCTATTAGGAATCCAGCAATGGAAACATCTTAAGGAATGGTGATGAATTTGGCCTTTGCTGTCTGCGAAGGAAAATACCAAAACAAAATAAAATATATTTTGATCCTCCTAGAATAAGTCAGTGGGTACATGAATTTACATATTTGGTTCATCATGTGTTCCTTTATTCCCTATGGAAAAATTCGGTTAGCATGGAACACGATGGATTTTTTTTCATATTTATCTTTTGATGTTCTAGCTTAATTTATTGTTCTTTCATGCATTGTTCATCTACTTATATGCCCGTTTTCATGGAGAAGATGCAAAAGGTGTGGCTTTGTAATTTTTCTTAATTCCTACTGTTCAGCATGACCTGATAGCATAAACTGGAGGTGCGCATCTATGGGCTGGGCTCCATGCTCTTCTTTTTTCTTGATCACTTCTGTCTTTACGATACGAGAGTTTCTTGAAATGTGTTGATTTTACCCAAACTGAATTAGTCTGATGCGAACTTTAGCCAAGGGGTAACTGGATCATATGGATTTGTTTCTGCATGCGAAGTTGCTTATCTTTCTTTCATATTTAATATCCATGTTCACTGGAAGTGTTGTTCGGTGATTCATCTCATATAGAAAATTCATGTAGATAAGTAACAGTTCCTAGCTGATTGTGTGCTTTGTACACCTCCCTCTTAAGATAAGGTAACATACGACTTGCTTTTTTTTTTTAATTCAGTTGCAGTTTAATGGTGCAATGACAACGCTGATGTCAAAGTGGCAGTGTGGTTGCTTGGATTTGCCGTAAACACCATGAGGTACACTTATATATAGTGGTTATATTGCTAAAATATGAGGCACTGGGTGTGGTGTGCATTTTCACCCGAGTAGAAGGGCCTAGCAAATACCCAGTTACTGGCAGTGATTTTAGCTTCCAAGACAGAGCAACTATCTCAAGCTGAACAATCTGAGCGACCACACACCTAACTGAACCGTATTAAGGTGTCTATTGGATTAGTTCAGTTTCTCCACCGTTGATCCATTATAACGACATGGACATCATCTTATACGAAGAATATAGCAACTTCACTCGAGTTTGGTGTCGACACATTGAGTGTTAATGTGCCACTGAAAGTGTTCTTCCTTGATTTTGCTTCTCATGCTGTGTTTTTTCCCATTCTGTTAACTGAATTTGTTTCTCTTAAACAGATTTACACCCGTGGTTTCAGTTCTTCTCCAAAGAGTATCGAGTTGTTTATGATTTTCCTACTGCTACTTTTTTACTGCTACCAATTGTTGTTTTCCTGCAAAATGCATTTGGTCCAGCATGTGTTGATGTGCAGGTTGATTCAAACAAGGTACAAGAGTTTGTGAAAGTTTTATCGTGTATGCATGATGATTTTGATCCAAGGCCTCAATTTTGTACCAACATAATCATGAAAAATATATTAAAGGTGAATTCGTTATTTTAGGTCGAATCTTATGCTAAATGTGGCACTTCCTCCCCATTAGCAGATTATGGTCTTGACATATCTGCTAATCCAGGGATGTCCATGTTATTATATAAAGTGTCATTATCTTACTTTTTCACCAAGCTAACTCTGAGGACACCTGAATCAATGAGGTGATTTCTTCTCATATGTGTTCTATACATCATTCCTTTCCTTTCTTTCACCTGCCTTCATGTTTCCATTTATTTATCTCCACATTTTCTACAAGAAATCGAATCTCATTGCATGTTACATTATCAGATCTTCGAACTTTAGTGTGTAACCAACTGTTTTACACTGATTACTCTCTCTAAAAGGCAGATTATAGAGTGTTAAAGATGCAAGTCTTGCAGTTAAAAAGTTTTATCGCCCCGGCAATGACCAGGACGCCCATGCCAGGTCAGTATCCAGAAACATGTTCTTCTGAGTTCCGACAAGGACCGTGATGGATTTCTAGAGCTATGCAGCCTGTATGTTAATTTTCCGTTCTGCTTTTATTTTCCAACTAAATTTAAATACGAGATAACCATCCAGCCAACTACACACATGTCACCTCTATGAAAATCTGAGTAATACATATTCTTTCACTTTATCTAAAATAATCTCCCAATTGTGCTGAAAAAAAAGGTTTTACTATATAATTGTTCCTAAATTAGTCCCCCCTTGATCTAGAAGTTAACAAGCAGCCAAAAGAAGAATCCTGTGTGTCTAGACAATGGTATTATGCTTCCGTGATATTTGATGGTCTTAGTAATGCGATGGATTATATTACACTATATACGCTATACTAAAAATCTGATTTTTATGGTTGGATCTTATATATCATGAATATTCCTTTCATTGGTAATGCAAGAAGTTTGGTGTTGGAAAAAAGTTCATCCCCATTTCGATCATTACCCTAGGGGTTCATATGTATTTAGAAGAGTCCAGGTAATCTTATTTCATAAATTGTTCTTTTCCATGATTTGGCTCAATTGGCTTGTGTATTTATGAGAGATCTATCGTGCTTGGTCTGCTGTGTTAGGTTTTTTTTTTTTTGGCATAACATCGGTTGAAAGTATTAGCTGCTATTATTATTTTCAAACGGTATGCTGCCGTATTTAGATTGTATATCACCTAAGGTTTTAAATTTGCGTTCCCTCTCCTCGCTAATTACAGTACTATTAATGCTAAAGGATGAACTTTAATTATTATTTACTTTTGTTGGTAATAACTTATTTTCCCCGCAGTTAATCAGTGTCATCCTAATATGCCAATTGGTAAAAGGTAGTACTATAATGTTTTTCATATCTAAGCTTAATTTCCCATGAATTCCTTAAACCTAAAAGTAGACCTCTGTTTTCAGTGACTAATATGCATGTTCACTTTTAAAGCGCTGAATTTATGGAAGAAGAAAGGATAATCTAGAATGATAAATGGGTGAAATGGAAGTAAGAGCTGCAAAAGAGTTAGTTTCCTAATCCAGGGTAATAGATGGATTAACACTGTTGCATCGCAAAAAAATGTTGCTAGATAGTTTCATAATCCAGGGTAATAGATTAGCTTCATGAAACACAATGGCAACTAAACAAAATGTATATACATTGTCGAGTTTCATATCTTTAATCTTACAACTTTAGAAAATGAAACATGTACCTTCATTTTGATGGATGCCTGATGGCTAAGGGTATGATATATTGATATGCTACAGGCTGAAATTGCAAGAGGTTTGCCAATAACTGCTACACCACTGTTCGAAAAGTTAGATGCTACAGAAAATCTGTGTATTGCCAGATAACAGTAAACTGAAGACTATCTCTGCGATCGGGTGCTCCTTTGGTGGAAGAGGTTTGCCCGAAGCTGCCACACTGTTGTTCGGAAAGTGAGATGCTACAGGAAATCTGTCCGTTGCCAGATAACAGTAAACTGAAGACCATCTCCGCGTTCGTGTGCTCTTTTGGTGGAAGTGGTTCGCCCGAAGCCGCCACACTGTTGTTTGGTACGTGAAATGCTACAACAAATTTGCATGTTGACAGATGATAGTAAACTGAAGACTATCTCCTTTGGAATTGGTCTTGTGAACAAAATAAAGGGAATAGTGGGCAGCGCCATGAAACAATTGATGATTTCAGCTCACTGTTAATAGGCATGCTGATCAGTCCGTCTGATGTTAGTGAACCTTTACATCCAGAAACAATGACACTTCTTAATTCTTTCCAGGAAACTAAATTTAAATAAATCCAGGCCCACATAATTCTAAATGGACCACCGTATTTACTAGCCCATGGGTATTTACTAGCACACCAATTGTGTTAATCCAGTTTCATTATACATATTATAATTTAAGAAGTGTATCTGTGTCTTTTCACCTAATTTTCCGTCAGATAGCTACTATACTGGCGCGGCGCGGCGGCTCATCCTTTATAATATAAGAAATTTTTTTCTTTGTTCAGTAATAACTTAATCTTGGAATAAAACACTTGTTATAGTAATTAAATTAATAAATGAAAAGATTTAGGCATTAGTTTATAAGGAATTCTGTATGAATATGTATTAGAGGAAGGAATAATTCCAATTTTTTTGGATTGCACTCCATATCTTTTGTCCTACTCTTCTTTCCCTGGGTAGGGGGTATTTAAAAAGAAAAAAGGGATGGGAACCCCAAGTGGAAGGTGTGATGCGTACAGCAGCAAGTTTCCCTCAGTAAGAAACCAAGGTTTATCGAACCAGTAGGAGTCAAGAAGCATGTTGAAGGTTGATGGCGGCGGGATGTAGTGTGGTGCAATACCAGGGATTCCGGCGCCAACGTGGAACCTGCACAACACAACCAAAGTACTTTGCCCCAACGAAACAGTGAGGTTGTCAATCTCACCGGCTTGCTGTAACAAAGGATTAACCGTATTGTGTGGAAGATGATTGTTTGCAGAAAACAGTAGAACAAGTATTGCAGTAGATTGTATTTTAGTATAGAGAATTGGACCGGGGTCCACAGTTCACTAGAGGTGTCTCTCCCATAAGACAAACAGCATGTTGGGTGAACAAATTACAGTTGGGCAATTGACAAATAAAGAGAGCATGACCATGCACATACATATCATGATGAGTATAGTGAGATTTAATTGGGCATTACGACAAAGTACATAGACCGCCATCCAACTGCATCTATGCCTAAAAAGTCCACCTTCAGGTTATCATCCGAACCCCTCCGGCATTAAGTTGCTAACAACGGACAATTGCATTAAGTATTGCGCGTAATGTAACTAGTGACTACATCCTTGAACATAGCACTAATGTTTTATCCCTAGTGGCAACAGCACATCCATAACCTTAGTGGTTCTTGTCACTACTCCGCATTCACTGGAGGCATGAACCCACTATCGAGCATAAATACTCCCTCTTGGAGTTACTAGCATCAACTTGGCCGGAGCATCTACTAATAACGGAGAGCATGCAAGATCATAAACATCACATAGATATAACTTTGATAATCAACATAACAAGTATTCTCTATTCATCGGATCCCAACAAACGCAACATATAGAATTACGGATAGATGATCTTGATCATGTTAGGCAGCTCACAAGATCCGACAATGATAGCACAATGGGGAGAAGACAACCATCTAGCTACTGCTATGGACCCATAGTCCAGGGGTAGACTACTCACACATCACACCGGAGGCGACCATGGCGGCGTAGAGTCCTCCGAGAGATGATTCCCCTCTCCGGCAGGGTGCCGGAGGCGATCTCCTGGATCCCCCGAGATGGGATCGGCGTTGGCGGCGTCTCTGGAAGGTTTTCCGTATCGTGGCTCTCGGTACTGGGGGTTTCGTCACGGAGGCTTTAAGTAGGCGGAAGGACAAGTCAAGAGGGGGCACAGGGGCCCCAGATGACAGGGCGGCGCGGCCAAGGGGGTGCCGCGCCGCCCTAGGGTTTGGGCACCCTGTGGCCCCACTTCGTTTCGTCTTCGGTCTTCTGGAAGCTTCGTGGAAAAATAGGCCCCTGGGCATTGATTTCGTCCAATTCCGAGAATATTTCCTTACTAGGATTTCTGAAACCAAAAACAGCAGAAAACAAAGAATCGGCACTTCGGCATCTTGTTAATAGGTTAGTTCCGAGAAAATGCACGAATATGACATAAAGTGTGCATAAAACATGTAGATAACATCAATAATGTGGCATGGAACATAAGAAATTATCGATACGTCGGAGACGTATCAGCATCCCCAAGCTTAGTTCTGCTCGTCCCGAGCGAGGTAAAACGATAACACGGATAATTTCTGGAGTGACATGCCATCATAATCTTGATCATACTATTTGTAAAGCATATGTAGTGAATGCAGCGATCAAAACAATGTATATGACATGAGTAAACAAGTGAATCATATAGCAAAGACTTTTCATGAATAGCACTTCAAGACAAGCATCAATAAGTCTTGCATAAGAGTTAACTCATAAAGCAATAATTCAAAGTAAAGGCATTGAAGCAACACAAAAGAAGATTAAGTTTCAGCGGTTGCTTTCAACTTATAACATGTATATCACATGGATATTGTCAACATAGAGTAATATAATAAGTGCAATAAGCAAGTATGTAGGAATCAATGCACAGTTCACACAAGTGTTTGCTTCTTGAGGTGGAGAGAAATAGGTGAACTGACTCAATATTGAAAGTAAAAGAAAGGTCCTCCATAGAGGAAAAGCATCGATTGCTATATTTGTGCTAGAGCTTTGATTTTGAAAACTTGAAACAATTTTGTCAACGGTAGTAATAAAGCATATGCATCATGTAAATTATATCTTATAAGTTGCAAGCTTCATGCATAGTGTACCAATAGTGCCCGCACCTTGTCCTAATTAGCTTGGACTACCTGGATTATCACCGCAATACATATGCTTTAACCAAGTATCACAAAGGGGTACCTCTATGCCGCCTGTACAAAGGTCTAAGGAGAAAGCTCGCATTTGGATTTCTCGCTTTTGATTATTCTCAACTTAGACATCCATACCGGGACAACATAGACAACGGATAATGGACTCCTCTTTTAATGCTTAAGCATTCAACAACAATTAATTCTTTTCTCATTAGAGATTTGAGGATATTTGTCCAAAACTGAAACTTCCACCATGGATCATGGCTTTAGTTAGCGGCCCAATGTTCTTCTCTAACAATTTGCATGCTCAAACCATTCAACTCGGTGTAGATCGCCCTTACTTCAGACAAGACGAACATGCATAGCAACTCACATGAAATTCAACAATGAAAAGTTGATGGCGTCCCCAGTAAACATGGTTATCGCACAACAAGCAACTTAATAAGAGATAAAGTGCATAATTACATATTCAATACCACAATAGTTTTTAAGCTATTTGTCCCATGAGCTATATATTGCAAAGGTGAATGATGGAATTTTAAAGGTAGCACTCAAGCAATTTACTTTGGAATGGCGGAAAATACCATGTAGTAGGTAGGTATGGTGGACACAAATGGCATAGTGGTTGGCTCAAGTATTTTGGATGCATGAGAAGTATTCCCTCTCGATACAAGGTTTAGGCTAGCAAGGCTTATTTGAAACAAACACAAAGATGAACCGGTGCAGCAAAACTCACATAAAAGACATATTGAAAACATTATAAGACTCTACACCGTATTCCTTGTTGTTCAAACTCAATACTAGAAATTATCTAGACCTTAGAGAAACCAAATATGCAAACCAAATTTTAGCATGCTCTATGTATTTCTTCATTAATGGGTGCAAAGCATATGATGCAAGAGCTTAAACATGAGCACAACAATTGCCAAGTATCACATTACCCAAGACATTTATAGCAATTACTACATGTATCATTTTCCAATTCCAACCATATAACAATTTAACGAAGAAGAAACTTCGCCATGAATACTATGAGTAGAAACCAAGGACATACTTGTCCATATGCTACAGCGGAGCGTGTCTCTCTCCCATAAAGTGAATGCTAGGATCCATTTTATTCAAACAAAACAAAAAACAAAAACAAACCGACGCTCCAAGAAAAAGCACATAAGATGTGATGGAATAAAAATATAGTTTCAGGGGAGGAACCTGATAGTGTTGTCGATGAAGAAGGGGATGCCTTGGGCATCCCCAAGCTTAGACGCTTGAGTCTTCTTAATATATGCAGGGGTGAACCACCGGGGCATCCCCAAGCTTAGAGCTTTCACTCTCCTTGATCATGTTGCATCATACTCCTCTCTTGATCCTTGAAAACTTCCTCCACACCAAACTCGAAACAACTCATTAGAGGGTTAGTGCACAATATAAATTAACATATTCAGAGGTGACACAATCATTCTTAACACTTCTGGAAATTGCATAATGCTACTGGACATTAGTGGATCAAAGAAATTCATCCAACATAGCAAAAGAGGCAATGCGAAATAAAAGGCAGAATCTGTCAAAACAGAATAGTTCGTATTGACGAATTTTAAAATGGCACCAGACTTGCTCAAATGAAAATGCCCAAATTGAATGAAAGTTGCATACATATCTGAGGATCATGCACGTAAATTGGCTTAATTTTCTGAGCTACCTACAGGGAGGTGGACCCAGATTCGTGACAGCAAAGAAATCTGGAACTGTGCAGTAATCCAAATCTAGTACTTACTTTTCTATCAACGGCTTAACTTGGCACAACAAAACACAAAACTAAGATAAGGAGAGGTTGCTACAGTAGTAAACAACTTCCAAGACACAAAATAAAAACAAAGTGCTGTAGGTAAAAACATGGGTTGTCTCCCATAAGCGCTTTTCTTTAACGCCTTTCAGCTAGGCGCAGAAGGTGTGTATCAAGTATTATCAAGAGACGAAGTGTCAACATCATAATTTGTTCTCATAATAGAATCAAAAGGTAACTTCATTCTCTTTCTAGGGAAGTGTTCCATACCTTTCTTGAGAGGAAATTGATATTTTATATTACCTTCCTTCATATCAATGGTAGCACCAACAGTTCGAAGAAAAGGTCTTCCCAATATAATGGGACAAGATGCATTGCATTCAATATCCAAGACAATAAAATCAACGGGAACAAGGTTATTGTTAACGGTAATGCGAACATTATCAACCTTACCCAAAGGTTTCTTTGTAGAATGATCAGCAAGATTAACATCCAAATAACAATTTTTCAACGGTGGCAAGTCAAGCATATTATAAATTTTCTTAGGCATAACAGAAATACTTGCACCAAGATCACATAAAGCATTACAATAAAAATCTTTAATCTTCATCTTAATGATGGGCTCCCAACCATCCTCTAGCTTTTTAGGAATAGAGGCTTCGCGCTCTAGTTTCTCTTCTCTAGCTTTAATGAGAGCATTTGTAATATGATGTGTGAAAGCCAAATTTATAGCACTAGCATTAGGACTTTTAGCAAGTTTTTGCAAGAACTTTATAACTTCAGAGATGTGGCAATCATCAAAATTTAAACCATTATAATCTAAAGCAATGGGATCATCATCCCCAATGTTGGAAAAAATTTCAGCGACTTTATCACGAGCAGTTTCAGCAGCTTTAGCAGTTTCAGGTAGTTCTCGCGCTTTGCATTAGAAGTGGAAACATTGCTAACACCAATTCTTTTGTTAGTATTAGTAGGAGGTGCAGCAACATGTGTAGCATTAGCATTACTAGTGGTGGTAATAGTCCAAACTTTAGCTACATTCTTCTCTTTAGCTAGTTTTTCATTCTCTTCTCTATCCCACCTAGCACGCAGTTCAGCCATTAATCTTATATTCTCATTAATTCTAACTTGGATGGAATTTGCTGTAGTAACAATCTTATTATGATGATTCTCATTAGTCATAACTTTTGATTTCAAAAGATCAACATCAGCAGCAAGACTATCAACTTTAGAAGCAAGTATATCAATTTTCCCAAGCTTTTCTTCAACAGATTTGTTAAAAGCAGTTTGTGTACTAATAAATTCTTTAAGCATGGATTCAAGTCCAGGGGGTGTGTTCCTATTATTGTTGTAAGAATTCCCATAAGAATTTCCATAGCCGTTGCCATTATTATAAGGATATGGCCTATAGTTGTTACTAGAATTGTTCCGGTAAGCATTGTTGTTGAAATTATTATTTTTAATGAAGTTTACATCAACATGTTCTTCTTGTGCAACCAATGAAGCTAATGGAACATTATTAGGATCAATATTAGTCCTATCATTCACAAGCATAGACATAATAGCATCAATCTTATCACTCAAGGAAGAGGTTTCTTCGACGGAATTTACCTTCTTACCTTGTGGAGCTTTTCTCGTGTGCCATTCAGAGTAATTGATCATCATATTATCAAGAAGCTTTGTTGCTTCACCAAGAGTGATGGACATAAAGGTACCTCCAGCAGCTGAATCCAATAAATTCCGCGAAGAAAAATTTAGTCCTGCATAGAAGGTTTGGATGATCATGCAAGTAGTCAGTCCATGGGTTGGGCAATTTTTAACCAGAGATTTCATTCTTTCCCAAGCTTGAGCAACATGTTCAGTATCTAATTGTTTAAAATTCATTATGCTACTCCTCAAAGATATAATTTTAGCGGGGGATAATATCTACCAATAAAAGCATCCTTGCATTTAGTCCATGAATCAATACTATTCTTAGCCAGAGATAGCAACCAATCTTTAGCTCTTCCTCTTAATGAGAAAGGGAACAATTTTAGTTTAATAATATCACCATCTACATCTTTATATTTTTGCATTTCACATAGTTCAACAAAATTATTAAGATGGGCAGCAGCATCACCAGAAAATTGCTCTCGCATAACAAGATTCAGTAAAGCAGGTTTAATTTCAAAGAATTCTACTGTAGTAGCAGGTGGAGCAATAGGTGTGCATAAGAAATCATTATTATTTGTGTTTGTGAAATCACACAACTTAGTATTTTCAGGGTTGGCCATTTTAGCAACAGTAAATAAAGCAAACTAGATAAAGTAAATGCAAGTAAACTAATTTTTTTGTGTTTTTGATATAGCAAACAAGATAGCAAATAAAGTAAAACTAGCAACTAATTTTTTTGTATTTTGATTTAGTGCAGCAAACAAAGTAGCAAATAAAACTAAGCAAGACAAAAACAAAGTAAAGAGATTGAGAAGTGGAGACTCCCCTTGCAGCGTGTCTTGATCTCCCCGGCAACGGCGCCAGAAATTTAGCTTGATGACGCGTAAAGCACACGCTCGTTGGGAACCCCAAGTGGAAGGTGTGATGCGTACAGCAGCAAGTTTCCCTCAGTAAGAAACCAAGGTTTATCGAACCGAGTAGGAGTCAAGAAGCACGTTGAAGGTTGATGGCGGCGGGATGTAGTGCGGCGCAACACCAGGGATTCCGGCGCCAACGTGGAACCTGCACAACACAACCAAAGTACTTTGCCCCAACGAAACAGTGAGGTTGTCAATCTCACCGGCTTGCTGTAACAAAGGATTAGATGTATAGTGTGGAAGATGATTGTTTGCGAGAAAATAGTAGAACAAGTATTGCAGATAGATTGTATTTCAGTATAGAGAATTGGACCGGGGTCCACAGTTCACTAGAGGTGTCTCTCCCATAAGACAAACAAGCATGTTGGGTGAACAAATTACAGTTGGGCAATTGACAAATAAAGAGAGCATGACCATGCACATACATATCATGATGAGTATAGTGAGATTTAATTGGGCATTACGACAAAGTACATAGACCGCCATCCAACTGCATCTATGCCTAAAAAGTCCACCTTCAGATATCATCCGAACCCCCTCCAGTATTAAGTTGCTAACAACAGACAATTGCATTAAGTATTGCGCGTAATGTAACTAGTGACTACATCCTTGAACATAGCACCAATGTTTTATCCCTAGTGGCAACAGCACATCCATAACCTTAGTGGTTCTTGTCACTCCTCCGGTGTCACTGCGAGGCATGAACCCACTATCGAGCATAAATACTCCCTCTTGGAGTTACTAGCATCAACTTGGCCAGAGCATCTACTAATAACGGAGAGCATGCAAGATCATAAACATCACATAGATATAACTTTGATAATCAACATAACAAGTATTCTCTATTCATCGGATCCCAACAAACGCAACATATAGAATTACAGATAGATGATCTTGATCATGTTAGGCAGCTCACAAGATCCGACAATGATAGCACAATGGGGAGAAGACAACCATCTAGCTACTGCTATGGACCCATAGTCCGGGGGTAGACTACTCACACATCACACCGGAGGCGACCATGGCGGCGTAGAGTCCTCACGGGAGATGATTCCCCTCTCCCGGCAGGGTGCCGGAGGCGATCTCCTGGATCCCCCGAGATGGGATCGGCGTTGGCGGCGTCTCTGGAAGGTTTTCCGTATCGTGGCTCTCGGTACTGGGGGTTTCGTCACGGAGGCTTTAAGTAGGCGGAAGGACAAGTCGAGAGGGGGCACAGGGGCCCCAGATGACGGGCGGCGCGGCCAGGCGGGGCCGCGCCGCCTAGGGTTTGGCCACCTCGTGGCCCCACTTCGTTCGTCTTCGGTCTTCCGGAAGCTTCGTGGAAAAATAGGCCCCCGGGCATTGATTTCGTCCAATTCCGAGAATATTTCCTTACTAGGATTTACTGAAACCAAAAACAGCGAGAAAACGAGCAAGCTGGCACTTCGGCATCTTGTTAATAGGTTAGTTCCAGAAAATGCACGAATATGACATAAAGTATGCATAAAACATGTAGATAACATCAATAATGTGGCATGGAACATAAGAAATTATCGATACGTCGGAGACGTATCAGCCGGCCACCCCAAGACCACAAGCTGGCTGCCCCCCTTGAAGTGGCCGGCCACCCCCTCCCAAACCTTAGCCGCCCCCCTCCTCCATATCTCCCGTGTAGCTTTAGCGAAGCTCCGGCCGGAGTTCTCCACCGCCACCGACACCACGCCGCCGTCGTTGTCGGATTCAAGAGGAGCTACTACTTCCGCTGT
>NC_061513.1:97596497-97657206 GCF_022539505.1 Lolium rigidum
GCTTTGCATTAGAAGTGGAAACATTGCTAACACCAATTCTTTTATTAGTATGAGTAGGAGGTGCAGCAACATGTGTAGCATTAGCATTACTAGTGGTGGTAATAGTCCAAACTTTAGCTATATTCTTATCTTTAGCTAGTTTTTCATTTTCTTCTCTATCCCACCTAGCACGCAGTTCAGCCATTAATCTTATATTCTCATTAATTCTAACTTGAATGGCATTTGCTGTAGTAACAATTTTATTTTCAATGTCCCTATTAGGCATAACTTTCGATTTCAAAAGATCAACATCAGAGGCAAGACTATCAACTCTAGAAACAAGAATATCAATTTTATTGAGCTTTTCCTCAACAGATTTGTTAAAGGCAGTTTGTGTACTAATAAATTCTTTAAGCATGGCTTCAAGTCCAGGGGGTGAATTCCTATTATTGTTGTAAGAATTCCCATAAGAATTAGCATAACCGTTACCATTATTATAAGGATATGGCCTATAGTTATTACTAGAATTGTTCCGATAAGCATTGTTGTTGAAATTATTATTTTTAATGAAGTTTACATCAACATGTTCTTCTTGTGCAACCAATGAAGCTAACGGAACATTATTAGGATCAACATTAGTCCTATCATTCGCAAGCATAGACATAATAGCATCAACCTTATCACTCAAGGAGGAGGATTCTTCGACAGAATTTACCTTCTTACCTTGTGGGGCTCTTTCCGTGTGCCATTCAGAGTAATTTATCATCATATCATCAAGAAGTTTTGTAGCCGCCCCCAATGTGATGGACATAAAGGTACCTCCAAGCAGCTGAATCCAATAAATTCCGCGAAGAAAAATTTAGTCCCGCATAGAAGGTTTGGATGATCATCCAAGTAGTCAGTCCATGGGTTGGGCAATTTTTAACCAGAGATTTCATTCTTTCCCAAGCTTGAGCAACATGTTCAGTATCTAATTGTTTAAAATTCATTATGCTACTCCTCAAAGATATAATTTTAGCAGGGGGATAATATCTACCAATAAAAGCATCCTTGCATTTAGTCCATGAATCAATACTATTCTTAGGCAGAGATAGCAACCAATCTTTAGCTCTTCCTCTTAATGAGAAAGGGAACAATTTTAGTTTAATAATATCACCATCTACATCTTTATATTTTTGCATTTCACATAGTTCAACAAAATTATTGAGATGGGCAGCAAGCATCATCGTAACTAACACCAGAAAATTGATTGTTCATGACAAGATTCAAGAAAGCGTGTTTAATTTCAAAGAATTCTGCTGTAGTAGCAGGTGGAGCAATAGGTGTGCATAAGAAATCATTATTATTTGTGGTTGTGAAGTCACACAACTTAGTATTTTCAGCGTTGGCCATTTTAGCAATAGTAAATAAAGCAAACTAGATAAAGTAAATGCAAGTAAACTAATTTTTTTGTGTTTTCGATATAGCAAACAAGATAGCAAATAAAGTAAAACTAGCAACTAATTTTTTTGTATTTTGATTTAGTGCAGCAAACAAAGTAGTAAATAAAATAAAGCAAGACAAAAACAAAGTAAAGAGATTGAGAAGTGGAGACTCCCTTGCAGACGTGTCTTGATCTCCCCGGCAACGGCGCCGTAAAAAGAGCTTGATGGCGTGTATTTCACACGTTCGTTGGGCAACCCCAAGAGGAAGGTATGATGCGCACAGCGAGCAAGTTTTCCCTCGAAAGAAACCAAGGTTTATCGAACCAGGAGGAGCCAAGAAGCACGTTGAAGGTTGATGGCGGCGGGATGTAGTGCGGCGCAACACCAGTAGATTCCGGCGCCAACGTGGAACCCGCACAACACAACCAAGCTACTTTGCCCCAACGAAACAGATGAGGTTGTCAATCTCACCGGCTTGTCGTAACAAAGGATTAACCGTATTGTGTGGAAGATGATTGTTTGCAGAGAAAACAAGTAGAAACAAGTATTGCAAGAGATTGTATTTCAAGAAAGAGAATTGGACCGGGGTCCACAGCTCACTAGAGGTGTCTCTCCCATAAGACGAACAAGCATGTTGGGTGAACAAATTACGCTTGGGCAATTGACAAATAAAGAGAGCATGACAATGCACATACATATCATGATGAGTATAGTGAGATTTAATTGGGCATTACGACAAAGTACATAGACCGCCATCCAACCGCATCTATGCCTAAAAAGTCCACCTTCAGGTTATCATCCGAACCCCTCCAGCATTAAGTTGCAAACAACGGACAATTGCATTAAGTATGGTGCGTAATGTAATCAACAACTACATCCTTAGACATAGCATCAATGTTTTATCCCTAGTGGCAACAAAGACAACACAACCTTAGAACTTTCTCACATCGTCCAGGTGTCAATGCAGGCATGAACCCACTATCGAGCATAAGTACTCCCTCTTGGAGTTAAAAGCATCTACTTGGCCAGTGCATCTACTAATAACGGAGAGCATGCAAGATCATAAACAACACATAAGCATAACTTTGATAATCAACATAACAAGTATTCTCTATTCATCGGATCCCAACAAACGCAACATATAGAATTACATATAGATGATCTTGATCATGATAGGCAGCTCACAAGATCCGACAATGATAGCACAATGGGGAGAAGACAACCATCTAGCTACCGCTATGGACCCATAGTCCAGGGGTAGACTACTCACTCATCACTCCGGAGGCGACCATGGCGGTGTAGAGTCCTCCGGGAGATGATTCCCCTCTCCGGCAGGGTGCCGGAGGCGATCTCCGAGATCCCCCGAGATGGGATCGGCGGCGACGGCGTCTCGGCAATGTTTTCCGTATCGTGGCTCTCGTATCGGGGGTTTCGTCACGGAGGCTATTTGTAGGCGGAAGGGCAGGTCAAGAGGCGGCACAGGGGGCCCACACCACGAGGCCGGCGCGGCCAAGGGGGGCCACGCCGCCCTAGGGTTTGGCGCCCCGTGGCCCCTCTTCGTCTCTCCTTCGGACTTCGGAAGCTTCGTGAGAAAATAGGCCTCCGGGCTTTTATTTCGTCCAATTCCGAGAATATTTCTTTACTAGGATTTCGAAACCAAAAACAGCGTAAAACAAAGAATCGGCACTTCGGCATCTTGTTAATAGGTTAGTTCCGTAAAATGCACGAATATGACATAAAGTGTGCATAAAACATGTAGATAACATCAATAATGTGGCATGGAACACAAGAAATTATCGATACGTTGGAGACGTATCAAGCGCTGACAGCCGTTGCACTTCTTCACCAACTCTTCTGCGTCTCTGAGCGCAGTCGGCCAGTAAAAACCGTGCCGGAAAGCTTTGGCCACTATGGCTCTGGATGAGGCGTGATGTCCGCACTCTCCTTGATGGATTTCCCGTAGGAGTTCAATCCCTTCAGCCGGCTCGACGCACCGCCGGAACACCCCACTTACGCTGCGTTTGTACAACTAGTGGTTGATGATGGTATAGGCCTTGGCCCTTCTCTCAATCCGCCCGGCCTGGACTCTATCATCGAGCAAGCACACCGTCGGTGAGGTAGGAGAGGAATTCTTGTGCCCATGAAGGTACGCATCTTATCTCGAATACGCTGACCAACAGGGCCTCCTGCGTGGGAGTTTCCGGATTCGACTGCATGGTCGCCGGGTCCGGCTTGCGAGCCGGCGGGTTCGGCTTGCTAGCCCCCGAGTTTGGCGATGAAGCCCCCGGGTTGGACTGAGAAGTCCCCGGGTTCGGCGTGGTAGCCGGCGGGTTTGGCTTGTTAGCCCCCGACTTGGGCGATGAAGCCCCCGGGTCGGCCGAGCAGCCCCCGGGTCAAGCCGGCACGAATATTGAATCCGAATCCGGTGACGGTATGATGGACGGCTTCTTGAGAACCGCCAAGGCGATGCCCGGCGGAATAGCTTGCCGGGTTGAGCCAATCTTGGACAAGGCGTCAGCCGCCTCGTTGCTTGCTCGTGGCACGTGGTGGAATTCACAGCCATCGAAGAAGCCGGATAGCTGCTGGACATGGAAGCGGTATGAGGCCATGTTGGCGTCCTTCGCGTCCCAGTCGCCGGATGCTTGCTGTATGACCAAGTCGGAGTCGCCGAAGCATAGTATGCGACGCACGCCAATCTCCTTGGCCAGCTTCAGCCCATGAATGAGCGCTTCGTACTCCGCCACATTGTTGGATGCGGCGAAGTGGATCTGCAGGACGTAGTCCAGCCGGTCTCCCTTGGGAGAGGTGATGACGATGCCGGCTCCCAGGCCGTTGCGCATCTTCGAGCCGTCGAAGTGCATCTTCCAATGTGTGGAATCCGGCACAGGCGGCAGGTACTGCATCTCGGCCCAGTCGACGAAGAAGTCCGCGAGAATCTGCGACTTGATGGCTGTGCGTGGCTCGTAGAGGATGGTGTGGGCGGCCAGCTCCAAGGCCCACTTGGCAACCCGGCCGTTGGCATCCTTGCTGCCGATAATTTCCGCCAAAGGTGCTGTGGCAACCACCCTGATGGGATGTTCTTGAAAGTAATGCTTGAGCTTCTTGGCTGCCATGTAGACGCCGTAGGTGACCTTCTGGTAGTGGGGGTAGTTTTGCTTCGACCGGGAGAGCACTTCGCCGAGGTAATAGACCGGGCGCCGGACCAGCCTGCTCCCTCGTTTTCGGCTTCTTTGCGCTCCACCACCAGGACAACGCTAACCACTCGGTTGGTGGCTGCGATGTACAACAGCATCGGCTCCATTGAAGCCGGCGTTGCAAGGATTGGCGCGGTTGAGAGCACGCGCTTTAAGTCACGGAAGGCTTCATCCGCTCGTGGTGACCGGACGAACTTGTCCGCCTTCTTCATTAACTCGATACAGGGCGATGCCTTCTCCCCCGACCGGCCGACGAAGCGGCTCAAGGAAGCCAGGCAGCCAGCGAACTTCTGGACGTCCTTGAGGCACTGCGGCAGCTCCATTTTTTCAATGGCACTGATCCTCTCCGGGTTGGCTTCGATTCCTCGCTGAGAGACAAGGTAGCCCAGGAGTTGGCCGGCTGGCACGCCGAATGTGCACTTGGCCGGGTTGAGCTTCATCCGAAATCTTCTCAGATTGGTGAAGGTTTCGCTCAGGTCATCAAGGAGGGTGGGCGCCAAATGTCGTGGTATTGTCACGGCATATGCCATAGGGTGGCTAATCGAAGTGGTTCCTGAGGGATCTCACGGCGGTATCCGGATGCGGGTATGGGGACGAGCGACACGGCGACGTACCCAGGTTCGAGGCCCTCCGATGGAGGTAAAACCTCTACTCCTGCTATGAGTGTATAAGATGATCACACAATACAATGGTGCTCCTAGAGCTGTGTCCGGCTGCTCCTGAGAGGCTAGGGGAGACGATGGTCTCTCTTACAGGGCAGCTCTTTAGGTGGGTGAAAGCAATAAATGATCGATCCCCTGCACGAGAGGGGGTAGTGCGGCTTATATAGGCACCGGCACTTTACATATAAGACCCTATAGTTTACTGGCCGGCTTGGCCGGCTCCGGCTTCCGCTCCTTCCCGAGGCGGTGACGTCAGGAGTGGTTGAGGCATCGTGGCCTGTCCCATCCGGCTGCCACGGTCAGCGGTATGGAGAGGAGATGTCCCCGTCGCCGTCAGCCACTGTAGCCAGTACGGATCGTCGTAAGCCCTGACGGCCTGTCCGGCGCGTGGCACTATTGCTCAACAGTGCCCCGCGCTTTACGGAAGATGGAGTCAGCGTGGACTTTGGGAACCCGGATCACCAACCCGGTTCCTTCCAAAGGCAAGACTCGCCAGCCTCGAGTCGGTCTGAGGTACAAACCCCAGTCGGATATGGCTTGTAGAAGCCGGCCCAGCTACAGCATTGGTGGCCGCAGCCAGGCCGACTAGGACCTAGAGCCAACCGGCTTCCGAACCAGCCGGCCACGGCGCCAGCCGGCTGCTCCTCAGCCGGCCTTTGCCGCGAGCCGGCCAGTGGCCAGCCGGCTGCTCCGCGTCCATTGCCCTATCCGGGGTCTTCCCCCCGACAGAGGTGGAGAGAAATAGGTGAACTGACTCAACAATAAAAGTAAAAGAATGGTCCTTCAAAGAGGAAAGCATCGATTGCTATATTTGTGCTAGAGCTTTGATTTTGAAAACATATAGAGAGCAATAAAAGTAAAATTTTGAGAGGTGTTTGTTGTTGTCAACGAATGGTAGTGGGCACTCTAACCCCCTTGCCAGACAAACCTTCAAAGAGCGGCTCCCATTTTATTTTATTTTTGTGTGGCACTCCTTCCAACCTTTCTTTCACAAACCATGGCTAACCGAATCCTTCGGGTGCCCGCCAACAATCTCATACCATGAAGGAGTGCCTTTTTATTTTAGTTTTATTATGATGACACTCCTCCCCACCTTTGCTTTCTCAAGCCATGGCTAACCGAATCCTTCGGGTGCCGTCCAACAATCACATACCATGGAGGAGTGTCTATTTTTATTAATTAATTTGGGACTCGGGAATCCCATTGCCAGCTCTTTTTGCAAAATTATTGGATAAGCGGATGAAGCCACTAGTCCATTGGTGAAAGTTGCCCAACAAGATTGAAAGATAAACACCACATACTTCCTCATGAGCTATAAAACATTGACACAAATCAGAGGTAATAAATTTTGAATTGTTTAAAGGTAGCACTCAAGCAATTTACTTTGGAATGGCGGAGAAATACCATGTAGTAGGTAGGTATGGTGGACACAAATTGCATAGTGGTTGGCTCAAGGATTTTGGATGCATGAGAAGTATTCCCTCTCGATACAAGGCTTAGGCTAGCAAGGCTATTTGAAATAAACACAAGTATGAAGCGGTGCAGCAAAACTCACATAAAAGACATATTGTAAACATTATAAGACTCTACACCGTCTTCCTTGTTGTTCAAACTCAATACTAGAAATTATCTAGACCTTAGAGAGACCAATTATGCAAACCAAATTTTAGCAAGCTCTATGTATTTCTTCATTAATAGGTGCAAAGTATATGATGCAAGAGCTTAAACATGAGTACAACAATTGCCAAGTATCAAATTATTCAAGACATTCTACCAATTACTACATGTATCATTTTCCAATTCCAACCATATAACAACTTAACGAAGAAGAAACTTCGCCATGAATACTATGAGTAAAACCTAAGGACATACTTCTCCATATGCTACAGCGGAGCGTGTCTCTCTCCCACACAAAGAATGCTAGGATCCATTTTATTCAAACAAAACAAAAACAAAAACAAACCGATGCTCCAAGCAAAGCACATAAGATGTGATGGAATAAAAATATAGTTTCAGGGGGGAACCCGATAATGTTGTCGATGAAGAAGGGGATGCCTTGGGCATCCCCAAGCTTAGACGCTTGAGTCTTCTTGATATATGCAGGGGTGAACCACCGGGGCATCCCCAAGCTTAGAGCTTTCACTCTCCTTGATCATGTTGTATCATCTCCCTCTCTTGATCCTTGAAAACTTCCTCCACACCAAACTTAGAACAACTCATTAGAGGGTTAGTGCACAATCAAAATATACATGTTCAGAGGTGACATAATCATTCTTAACACTTCTGGACATTGCACAAAGCTACTGAAAGTCAATGGAATCAAAATATCCATCGAACATAACAAAACTAGCAATGCGAAATAAAAGGCAGAATCTGTCAAAACAGAACAGTTCGTATTGACGAATTTTATCGAGGCACCAGACTTGCTCAAATGAAAATGCTCAAATTGAATGAAAGTTGCGTACATATCTGAGGATCACTCACGTAAATTGGCATAATTTTCTGAGTTATCTACAGAGAATTTTGCCCAGATTTGTGACAGCAAAGAAATTTATTTCTGCGCAGTAATCCAAATCTAGTATGAACTTTACTATCAACGATTTTACTTGGCACAACAAAACACTAAACTAAGAAAAGGAGAGGTTTCTACAGTAGTAAAGAACTTCCAAGACACAAAATAAAAACAAAGTACTGTAGTAAAAACATGGGTTGTCTCCCATAAGCGCTTTTCTTTAACGCCTTTCAGCTAGGCGCAGAAAGTGTGTATCAAGTATTATCGGAGGGTGGTGCATCGTTATCATGAGCTCCCCCATCCATAGTGGTACTAAGGGCTTTGTCAATTTTAGGCCTATAATAATACTTCTTTGGTTTAGGCACTTTAGAGACATACATAAACTTTTGCTCCTTACCCACATAAGCTTTCTCCTTATATCTAAGAGAAGAAAATGTTGAACCCAAGGTTCCCATAGCTTTTTCAAGTTCGTCAATCCTATTGATTTGATCATCATGGATAGCACAAGTTCCTAGGACACTAATTCTTTCATCAATTCCTCCTAAGGATTTATCAAGTTCATCAGTTCTATCAAGTAACATTTCCAATTTAGTTGCAACACTTGGAAAATTTTTCTCTATGGTTTCCAATTTTTTCATAACATCTTCGAGAGAGATTTCAGTTTTAACTTCATCAACAGGGGGTATCCCAAATAGACTCTCAATAATGCAACTAGCTTCTAATGCAGGAGTACTTAGGAAGTTACCTTTCGCGAGACTATCAAGAACATACCTATTCCAGCTAGAGATACCAACATAAAAATTCTCGAGTAAGATAGTGGTGGAGTGTTTCTTAGTGCACCTATTATGGGCATCACTAATTCTATACCAAGCATCTCTTAAACATTCTCCCCTCGTTGCTTAAACGTACGAACTTCAACTTCAGGATTACTCATTTTAGCAGTAGTAAATAAAGCAAACTAGATAAAGTAAATGCAAGTAACTAATTTTTTTGTGTTTTTGATATAGCAAACAAGATAGCAAATAAAGTAAAACTAGCAACTAATTTTTTTGTATTTTAATTTAGTGCAGCAAACAAAGTAGTAAATAAAACTAAGCAAGACAAAAACAAAGTAAAGAGATTGGGATGTGGAGACTCCCCTTGCAGGCGTGTCTTGATCTCCCCGCAACGGCGCCGTAAATTTAGCTTGACACGCGTACATCAAGCGAGCGTTGGGAACCCCAAGTGGAAGGTGTGATGCGTACAGCGAGTAAGTTTCCTCGCTAGAAACCAAGGTTTATCGAACCCGTAGGAGTCAAGAAGCACGTTGAAGGTTGATGGCGGCGAGATGTAGTGCGGCGTAACACCAGGGATTCCGGCGCCAACGTGGAACCCGCACAACACAAACCAAGTACTTTGCCCCAACGAAACAGCTGAGGTTGTCAATCTCACCGGCTTGCTGTAACAAAGGATTAGATGTATAGTGTGGATGATGATTGTTTGCAGAAAACGAGAGAACAAGTATTGCAAGTAGATTGTATTTCGAGATAGAGAATTGGACCGGGGTCCACAGCTCACTAGAGGTGTCTCTCCCATAAGATAAACAGCATGTTGGGTGAACAAATTACAGCTTGGGCAATTGACAAATAAAGAGGGCATGACCATGCACATACATATTATGATGAGTATAGTGAGATTTAATTGGGCATTACGACAAAGTACATAGACCGCTATCCAAGCATGCATCTATGCCTAAAAAGTCCACCTTCAGAGTTATCATCCGAACCCCTCCAAAGTATTAAGTTGCTAACAACGAGACAATTGCATTAAGTATTGCGCGTAATGTAATCAGTAACTACATCCTCGAACATAGCACCAATGTTTTATCCCTAGTGGCAACAAGACATCCATAATCTTAGAGATTTCTGTCACTTCCCGCATTCACTGGAGACATGAACCCACTATCGAGCATAAATACTCCCTCTTGGAGTTACAAGCATCTACTTGGCCAGAGCATCTACTAGTAACGGAGAGCATGCAAGATCATAAACAACACATAGATATAAATTGATAATCAACATAACATAGTATTCTCTATTCATCGGATCCCAACAAACGCAACATATAGAATTACAGATAGATGATCTTGATCATGTTCGGCAGCTCACAAGACCCGACAATTAAGCACAATGGGGAGAAGACAACCATCTAGCTACTGCTATGGACCCATAGTCCAGGGGTAGACTACTCACACATCACTCCGGAGGCGACCATGGCGGCGTAGAGTCCTCCGGGAGATGATTCCCCTCTCCGGCGGGGTGCCGGAGGCGATCTCCTGAATCCCCCGAGATGGGATTGGCGGCGGCGGCGTCTCTGGAAGGTTTTCCGTATCGTGGCTCTCGGTACTGGGGGTTTCGCGACGAAGGCTATTTGTAGGCGGAAGGGCAGGTCAGGGGGCCACACGAGGGGCCCACACTACAGGTCGGCGCGGCCAGGGCTTGGGCCGCGCCGCCCTAGGGTGTGGCCACCTCGTGGCCCCACTTCGTCTCCTCTTCGGTCTTCTGGAAGCTTCGTGGCAAAATAGGACCCTGGGCGTTGATTTCGTCCAATTCCGAGAATATTTCCTTACTAGGATTTCTGAAACCAAAAACAGCTAGAAAACAAGAATCGGCACTTCGGCATCTTGTTAATAGGTTAGTTCCAGAAAATGCACGAATATAACATAAAGTGTGCATAAAACATGTAGATATCATCAATAATGTGGCATGGAACATAAGAAATTATCGATACGTCGGAGACGTATCACTTATCATTCCTGCATTGAAAAGCAAAATGTTACTTTTCCAATTATGAATATGACGATGTGGTGGGAAATGGAACCATGGTATGTGTTGATATGGTGGAGGTTCCGTTGCAAGGGTTCTATTAATCTAGGACTAATCACCAATGATGTCTAGTGATTCTAGCGCCATACAATTCGCGTTAACCATAAGATCTATAATGGCTCTGGGGTAGTCAGTTGTATCTTTTCCCTCTTGCATATCAACGGACCTGGTGGAGCCTGGCTGGGTGTTGGGATAACACTGCAGTAGGTTGGGAAATCCTTTAAAATCCCCATCCGTGTGGATGAGAGGCTCTATCGTCTATGAGGGATTTTCCAACGTACATCGGGGGTAAAGCCGTATGATCGGGAGATGTCTAAGGGGGATGTACGGGTGGACAAAAGGGTGGGTATGCAAGGTCGCAGAGAAGGCAGTGATTGGCTTGGATCATACACCTGGCCCCACACCAAGGAAGTGTGGACGAGAAACACGTATCGGTTGGTATCAAGGATAAGTTCTCTTATGGGAAAAGTAACGCACCTCTGCAGAGGGTATCAAACTGTGGTAGTCACTCCTTGTTCCGGGAAGGGAACTACGAACACGGCAGGAAAGGAACTCCATGAAGTTCTGTTCAACCTGTGAAGACTGGCAGGCATAGTTTTCTAAAATAAAATAAACCTTTTGAAGAAATGTTTGCGAAACATGCATTGACCGGAGATTTCCTGATCAATGGTCGTAGCTAGTGCATCAAACACATTTTTCCTTTTGAGCTTGCTGAGTACCTCTGTACTCACTTTCTTTTGACACCCTTGCTAGACTGTGATAATGAAGTGGAGGCCACTGACGGAGCACTGAAAGGCGACTACGAGCTGGTCTATGAAGAACCTGATCTGTCCGGAGGAGTGGAAGGCATGGACTATGGGATAGTCTACGGGCCCGACAACAATGAGGCGGAGGAGTAGTGACATACCCTAGTGGCATAGAGTCGAGCAGCGTAGAAACTTACCTAAATAAGTTGTTGAGCTCAATTTACTATTTATGCTGGTTTGTAATGAACTTAAGTAGTATCTTAAGGTGTTCTCATCGGACCTGTGAGAATACCAACTTGTTATGGCTGTCATTGTAATATAATCTTGAGTGTTATGACATGCAATGTTTCTGTTGTACCACTCTGAGGGATGTGATATTTGTGAAGAAGTCCCTTCATGAAGATCATATCAACGACTTGTATACTACAACATGAAGTGGTATGCTGGGTCACCGCAGGTGATCTGGCGATGGGCTTCCATGAACACTATGTTGGGGTCACGAAACTGCACCCGGACGGCTATGTCCCTTGCGTCCAGTATGGGCCCTTCCGAGAACATTTCCAGGAAGGGTTAGTTCTGCACATGCAATAATAATGCAAAGAGTTAGCAATGACAAGATCAAGTCCAAGCACAAGCACAAGCACTATCAAGTCCATCATGGTGCTTGAGCTTGGCAATTCCAAGCACAAACACTGTCATGGACAATGGCAATGCCAAGCACAAGCACAAGCACTATCAAGTCCATCATGGTGCTTGAGCTTGGCATCGACAATAGCAATTAGGGCTGGACAAAAAGCTCGAAACTCGGCGAGTTAAATGAGTGCTCGTTTGCTCGACTCATTTGAACTCGGCTCGTTTTGTTAATGAGCCGAGCTGAGCAACAGTTTTTGCTTGTTAAGGTAAACGAGCTAAACAATTGAGCCGGCTATGTTCGTGAGCTACTCGTTAAGATCGGTAACAAGTTAGGCTTCACCAGTTTTGACTGCGAGTCACTTTAGTTATCTGAAATATTTGGCAGGAAGGGTCCAAGCAAAATAGTGCTCTTTAACCATGCTTGAAACTCCTATAGTAGGATCTAAAAACCTATGCTTCCGCTCTTCCGCACTAGGCAATACACACATGTTTTTTTTTGCATTGCATCCTTAACGAGCTACTCGCGAGCGCTCGTAAGAACATAACGAGTCGAGCCGAACAATGATTTCAACTCGTTATTCTTAAGGAGCTTAACGATTCGAGCCTTAACGATCACGAGCTTAACGAGCCGAGTCTTAACGATCAGAGCAGCTCGTTAGTCCACCCCTAATAGCAATGTCATGCTCAAGCAATGCCATGGACTTGACATTGTCAAGTCCATCATGGTGCTTCAGCTTGGCATGGCAAGCACAACCACTGTCAAGCACACTCATGCACATTGCCATGAATCGTATCTACATTCACATCGATCTGAGCGATCGGATAACTATGTGATGTACAATGTCATCTAATTGATCTAAACAAGCGGAGGAGGAGTCGATTGAGGGTACTTATGATTGGGTGGAGTGAGAGCGGCTCAGTCGGAGGAGGAAAAGGACGCGTACAGGCGCCGGTAGGTCCTCGAGGAGGTCGCACTCCAAATCCGGGTGGAGGAGGAGGCAGAGCCGGAGCGTAAGTCCTCTGGTAGGGCGTCGGTGCCACGATCGGGAAGCGGGGTGCCGATGGTGCTGTCGGCTGCTGACAAGCACGAGGTCGGCTGAAGCCCGGTGGCGGCGCGACGCGCGGCGTGCCATTCGGTGCAGCCGGACGCGGAATGCCCCATCGCATCGGTGCGTGCATCGGGGTCGACGTGAACCCCGACGGGGGCTCGACCTCCCTGCTGGAGCCCGGTGCACCTGCCGCCATTGCGGCCACCCTCGCCGTTGCAAACCCTAGTGGGCAGGGGAAAAACCCCGTTGTCGAGGGATCCACCGGTCGAATCCCGGTGGCTTGAAGAGCGATGACGGTGCCGCGAGTTTCCATGTCGGCCAGCCTCGTGCTCGCGAAAGGCGATGACAGATTTATCACCGACACGCGACCGACATCGATCTGCCGCCGAGTCGCGGCCTACGGCCTCGTACTCGTGGACGAGGCGCAGGAGCGCCTCGTTGGACCTCGTGGACGTCGGCCGGACGGCTGGATCCGTCAACGCTGGAGAGGAAGGCAGCAGAGGAGGCAGAGGAGGCGAGGAGGCCATGGCGGCGGTTGATGCGACATGGCGGTGACTGTCAGTGAGAGGAGTGAATGGGGAGAGAGAAGGAGGGAACGGGTGCTTGGAAGTGCGGAGCGAGGACCAAGACAACGCGGTGTCTCCCGCGGTTCTCCACGCGTGCAACCGTTGCACGATGGCGTGCAAAATGTTACGACAATCGGACATGCCCGCTGGAAACTGCCGATTTGGGCGTTCCTCAAGGGCCTGTCCCACGGGTGCTTTGAGAACCGGTTGGGCCACAACGCGGACCTCTTACATGCAATCAAACTGATCGATTTTTGCTGGGCCGATGTGAGCCAAAGGGCTCACAACCTACCAAACACGCCGCAAGTGACCTTGATGCACTAATTCAACAAGGCATAATTGTTTTTGAAGCAACAATGTATATAATCATAGAAAAATCATGTTTCATAGCTTCATTATATGATATCATAAAGGAAAACATATGAGTACAAAAAGAACTAGCAACCAAAGAAGCAAAACTACTATTGTAATGAAGAAATATAAGGGAAACCTTACTTGGGAATGATGTCTTCCAAATTTTAAATCCCTAGATATATCATCAAATACAAAGACTCGTTGTCCTATTAGATTAGAAAAATGTAGACTTAGAGCATCTTCAGCCGCATCCCACAAAGCGTCCCCAAAAATATTTAGGGCATCGGACAACAAATCGTTCCCAGCCGCGCGTTTCAAAGACCCTTTCCGAGAGTGGATTTAGTGACTAAGGGATAGGTGAGCACGGTGTAGCTATCGTTGGACCAGCTTTGAGATTCTTTTTCGGGCTCACCGCGAAACACACGGCATCAATAGTTTTCCTAGCTATCGTCCGCTCGAGCCTCTCATTTAAGAGCAATTCCAATAGTATAGCAGGTTCTTAGCTATAAGAAAGATGCTATGTCACCTATAGCCAATATATAGCCAACAAGTACAATAGTTGGTTATAAGGAAGTACTACTTTTTCAATGGATGACCCACCTTTCATTCACACAACTTGGCTACGAGCACGTGTTAGAGCTAGCTCTTGTATAAGAGTCCACTTAGATTCTCTCTCCTCCAACTAGACATAAATATATTATTTTAATCCTTATAGCCAGCTACTAGGACTTATTGTACTTACTCTAATTGCGCCTTCTCATGTGCCGCCACAGACCCGAGCCACCATGGACTGCAGCGCAACGCAGCTTAGTCAAACAACCGCAACGGTGCGGCGCGTGTGGCCGCATGCGTCGTTGTTGACGTGCGGGCAGAGGCGAGGTGAGACCCTGCGGACACGGATCCGGTGACATGCCCATGGCATGTCACCGATGAACAGTGCCGTGACATGCACTATGGGCCGTTGGATCAAAAATAAGCGGACGAGATTAAACACTGTAGCGCGTCACTGTGGCCGATCCTGTAGCAGGGACACTGTAGCATGTGTACTGTAGCATATACACTGTAGCGTACGTACTGTAGCATTGTCCTGTTCATGTTCATCTGTCCATCGAGTTTGGATCCAACGGCATAAAAATAGGCGCATGTCACGGTTACTGTTCATCGGTGACATGCCAATGGCATGTCACCGGATCTCGATCCAGACCCTGCATCCCATCGGCAGAGAACTGCGGCAGATGTTGCGCTCCCACTGGCTTCGCGTCATTGATTTCATCTGCTGCATCGGACGATGCAAGGACTCATCTCCGGCCATGGGTGGAGACAAAAAAAAAAAGCACGTTTTTCAAGGACGGAACCATAATTTCGCCAACCGGTTGGGCCACGTATGTCTGTAGACTTACTCGTAGACCAACAATCCGTAGTTGTAGGATTCTTGCGGGAAGCTGAGCTAGGAAAACAACTTAAGGAGTGCAGATGTTTTTCTTATTGAGTAGCCAAGAATTTTTTGGTGAACTAGAGTAAAAATATCAACCATGCTATCAAATAGATAAATCGGAATTTGGGAAAATATAAAATTATATACGTGCTAACATTCCACATAGCAAGCAATGATATATTTTTTATTTATCGAAAGCGAGGAGTAAAGCAGCGTGGTGTGTCTTGGTCTATCTTTTATTGGGCTTTTCGTACTTGATGTGAGACTGCCGGCCTGCATGTTGTTACCTGGCTTTGTTCTCCTAGTGCCACTAGATTGGGCCACCGATAGTTACGTATAGATGTTTTTACGCAAAGCCTTTTGCGGGTTGTGGCCAGTTCGCTGGTGACGACCGAAATGAGTCTCTGGTCGCCAGGCACGCGCGGAAGAAAGCCCGGGCACGCTCGTTCAGAAGTCGCTCGTTCGACGCTGGAATTCGTCTCAGGGCAGGCGTGCGCAGAAGTGAAGCCCGGGCACGGGGCACGTGCCCCGTGCCCGGGCAACAGGGACCTTGGGTCCGCCCATGGCACTGCCCCTGCATCCCGGCCGGCGGCGCACCGCGCGCCCATCTCCTGATTCTCGGCCGTTGACGCCCTTGCCTGCCGCTGCAACCCGAGCCGGCGACAATCCATATCTACAGCCGGTGGCCGCCATCCTACCTCCTACGCCGCGAGCTCGAGTGGCGCTGCCCTGCCCACCTGCTCCGCGAGCTCCTCACGCCACGACCCGTCGAGGAGGCGCGACCACCGACCCAATCGTGAGTCAACAATGCGCGCAGTTTCCCTGGTCCTGGTACCGGTACCCTGAGCCGTGAGGAGCGGGCGGCGAAATTTAGGTCGCAATGGCCGCCTCCTTGATCCCCGTTGGCTCAATTGGGGATTCTCGGAGAGCGCCGCCAGCTCTGCCATGCGAAGGTCACAGATTGTTGGGAATCTGACGCGCCCAGTCAAACGGCGACCGGGCGACGGCTTAGCGGATGAGCGCAACCTCCCGCTCGGCTGTCGGCGTCTTTTCTCAATTACCGGTGCCACCGTTTCCATCCCCGTTTTTTCCTGTGCGCTCCATCGCCAGCAACAGCAAGCCTGCGCGAATACCTGTTTCTATTCCTCCGCCAGATCCAGCAAAAAGCACATCTGGAAATCAGCCGGACAGAGCAAACATGCCACACATAAACACCGCAGGTTTTGACTTGATAGTGGATCAACATGGATATTTAATGCAATTTCTCTAGGACCTAAGAGCATCTCCACTCGTTGGCGCTTCCCTCGCCAAATCCGGCGAAATTTTCGTCCGGATTGGAGGAAGATTTGGCCTGGGGAGCGCCGAAGTTCCAGCCGTCCCCCCGGCAGGAAACCCCCAACCCCGACCATTTGACATATTTCAAACAAATTCAACATAAAATTTAACAAGTTCGGCGAGCAAGAGTACGAAAATTGCTGAAACAAATTCGGCGATAATCAGTACAATGTTTAACAAGTGCTGAAACAAATGAAACACACAATTTCACAATTTTTCAAACAAATTCTGACAAACTAGTTGGCGTCGGCATTGGCGTTGCCTCGGAGCGTCCATATGTGCTCCACCAGATCATCTTGCAGCTGCTGATGCATTGTAGAGTCTCGAATCTCCTGGCGCATAGCAATGAAGGCGGCCCATGATGGAGGCACCTGGTGATTAGGCTGTGCAAGAGGACTCTCTCTCTCTCTCTCATATGGTGCTTGTTGCTTAGCCAGAGGAACCGGATGTTTTCGCTCATTTTCAATAATCATATTGTGTAGGCACACACAACAGTTCATCACCTCCCACATCTAATCTTTGGACCAAGTCATAGCGGGGAACCGGACGACAGCAAATCTCTGCTGGAGGACACCAAATGCACGCTCCACGTCTTTTCGGCAAGCTTCTTGCTTCTTCACAAACTCGCAAAGTTTGGGGGTGCTAGGTTTCGAGATAGTCTTCACAAATGTTGCCCACTTTGGATAGATACCGTCTGCAAGGTAGTATCCTTTGTTGTAGTGCCGACCATTGATCACATATTTCATCGGGGGAGCATGACCCTCACAAGCTTGGAAAAGATCGGGGAGCAGTTTAGGACGTTGATGTCATTGTTGGATCCAGGCATACCAAAGAAAGAGTGCCAAATCCAGAGATCATGGGTAGCCACTGCTTCAAGTATCACAGTGCAGCCGTTCTTGTGACCCTTGTACATTCCCCGCCACGCAAACGGACAGCTTCTTCCATTTCCAATGCATGCAGTCAATACTTCCAAGTATCCTCGGAAAACCCCTAGCTTCATTTGTTGCAAGGATCCTCCGAGTGTCTTCGACAGTGGGCGATCTCAAGTAAAAGTCCCCGAACATCGCTATGACGGCCCCGCAGAACCGGTAGAAACAATCAAGGGCGGTGGACTCCGCCATCCGAAGATAGTCATCCGCACCATCGGCGGGAGCTCCATACGCCAAGCATCCTCATAGCCACCGTGCACTTCCGCAGTGACGAAAATCCAACCAAACCAAGTGCAATCCGCCTTGCATCCGAAGTAGGGGTCAAAGTCTCGGATGGCATACACAATTTGCGTAAATAGCTTTCGCTCATCCTGAAACGACGCCGGAAAACACTCTCACCGTGCAATGGATTGTCGGCGAAGTAGTCGGCGTACAACATGCAGTAGCCCTCCATTCGTTGTCTCGGCTTGCACTTTCGGCGACCTGGTACCGACCCACCACGTCGACCAGTTGCCAGTCCGGCGTACATGCTTGACAAGCAACCGAGGATCATCATGTGCTCCTCGTCTTGGGCGGTGGCTGCCATCTCTTCTCGCATAAGCTCGACGAACATCTGCTCCTCCTCTTCGTCCGAGTCCATGGCCGGCGAGGCAAATGGACGAACACCTGACGGGCGTGGTCGAGGCAACCCGAGCCGCGAGCGACAAGGAGTAGGCTAAAGTCGGAAAACAGGCCGGCGGAGGAGCAGCCAGATAGGCCTTCGTCGAAAGACAGCGGAATATAGGCAGCTGGAGAAGGAGGGACGGCGGAATCTGGGCAACAAGCCGGCGGGGTGGTGCCGGCGGTGAGAGAGATACGAGGGGTGGGGGGGATTTTGAGCGAGGTGGCGGTGGGGTTCGTGTGTCGAGTCGCCGACAGATCGGGCCCTTCCCCGCTTTTCACTCGTCCGGAGTCCCCGATAGATCCCCGGGGGGCCGGGGATGGCGTGGGCTCGCCGGATGGATGAAGGGCCAAATCCGGACGAAAACGAGGAACCGGGGGCGCGACTGGACCGAATTTCGCCGTCCGGATGGGAAAAACGTCGCTCGGGGGCCTCGTCGGGGAGACGAGTGGAGATGCTCTAAGATACAAATCGTTGGGTAGATCACATCTAAGCAGCAGTTTAATATCCTGGACCGAAGCGTTGAGTAACTTTAGGCTCTGTCCGCGTCCGCACGATCACGGCCACGCCATGGGCGCAGGTGGTCTCCCGCGGGAGGGCCGGCGGCAGGGAACTAGCGGCGCTCCTCGAGACGGGGCTCACGGAGGTGGAGCTTACGCTGCCTCCTCGGCCACTACCTGTGTCCTGTGGGTGGGAGGTGGGCAGACTTGGAACTGGGAGATCTGCTAGTGATGGGACTGAAAGTGAAGGTACTTGTCACGGGTGTGGTTGGAGGGTATGGACAGAAATCTGGTGACATGCCACCGATGAACAGTGCCGTAACATGCGCTCTAGCCCGTTGGATCGAAAATTGATAGACAAGATCAAACACTGCAGCAATGCACTGTAGATGGCTCTGCAGTAGATGTACTGTAGCGATGTACTGTAGATTTGTTCACGTAGCGATGTATTGTAGATTGTCCCTGTAGCGGCTACAGTTCATGTTCATCTGGCCATCCGTTTTTAATCCAACGATCAGAACATGGTCGCATGTCACAGCACTGTTCATCGGTGACATGCCACCTGATCTCCGTCCGTCAGCGGCACCAGGGAGAGCGGAGACTTCGAGTAATGCTAACCTACTGTAGCTTAGCTTGCTGTAGGTTAAAACTTATACTTATTTGTCACATATTGTACCAAAGGGTAAGCGCGTCTTTTTATGTGTTATTTAACACTGTTAGTTGTGAAAATGAACTTCAATGTCATATTGGGAAAAATATTTTAAACTTAGTGCCAAATAGGGAAGAAAAACGTTTTCGGTGTCAAATAAGGAAACACATTTTAACCCAGTGTCAAATAAGGAATTTTCTCTACGATAATCCCTCACTCCCATATGGGTGGCCAAACTAATATTCGCTGCCACTTGTTACCTTCGAAATAAAATTTTGGTTAGTACTATTTAGCATTGAAAAATATTTAGTTAAGTAACCTCCTGGCAACAAAAAAAAGTAGCCGACATACGATTTTTTTTTCAAGAATCCCGCAAATGAATTTAAGAAGTCACAAAGTGGAAGAAAAAGTATATGCAACTTTTAAAAATAGAATCATATAATTGATGTGATTAATATTTGTTCAGGTGGTGAAATCTTTTACTAAAGATTTTACATGTACCATATTCTAGTGGAAGGTTACATAAAATGCTGAAAATGATAATTTCTCAACTGAAACAGAAAGTGTAGCATACGCACGTAGACCATGGAAATGACTCCATATTAAGTATTCTCATTCTCATACAAAGAACACAATCTATGAAGCTTCAAGTTATTACAACGTTTTCCCGTTGATCGAAATCTGGATGAGTATTTTGTATATACAAAATCAAACCTAGGAAGAGGAAATAATAGACCTATACATGTTAACTAAAAAATCAAACCTATAAAGAGGTAATAATAGACTTGTCCATGTTAACTTCCACCAGAAGGTTCCCCGGCGTAGAAAAGATCGACCTGAAGGTTTTCCCAGTATAAAAATCCACCTGAAGCTTTCCTGCAACAATTGAGCAGCAAGAAGCAGTTTGTAGCTTCAATCATACACATCAGCTCAAACTCTATCATGCTAAAAGTAGATGATCGCATGCTGCGGTGACTCGAGAACTGCTGGAGCATCTTTCGCTTCCTACTTTACTCACCTCTATGAATGTACAAACTGAAGCTATACAAAAAAAAAAACAATGAAAAAGCAGCATACCAGCATATGTATGATCCTTCAAACCTCGCATACAACAGCAGATCTAAAGCTAGCTAGGGGGTTGCACGGGACCAGGTAGAAATAAATTTCTTTGCAAATTGTTTTTTTACCACATATGCACCCCTAAATCTCTTGATGCACCCTGGTTTCAGATGTTGTAACCCTGGTTTCAGATGTTGTAGCTCCGCCGCTGCTCACATACACAAATAAGAAGAAGGGAAATAATGAACCTCTCTAGTAAAGTGGATAATAATTAGAAAACATAAGCTTTGGTAGCACCTGTGCCAGCACCAGTCCTCGTGGCATCTGAGAAACTCCATCTGTGTTGTGGTCTGCTGTTAGCTTTCGTTGACGTGTGATAAGCTCATGTCCCTTGTTTTACCTGTGTGATAAAATTATGTCCCTTTTGATCAGGGATGGCAGATTAACGGAAAGCAAAGATAATTGGATAGAATAAACTGAGATTTGCTCCTCCATGGCCATGTCTTAGACACAAAAGAAACATCGAAGGAACAAAGGATGGGCAGATGGGCTATGTCCTAGATCCACTTTGAGCAGTCCAAACCGGAAGCTAGAAATTTGTTAGGGCAGTTGGGCAGACGAGCATGACAGCCACCCCCACCGGAGATAGATCCTCAACTTGCAGTGTTTGGTGGAGGCCTAGACAGAAATTGGTATGTAGGAATAGGATGAGATGAATAGAGCAGCGGGGAGAAACTATTAGCAGAGAGTTATATAGGACTTGGAAGAGGGAAGAAGAAGTGGATGAGGCACGCGGCTAGGCGGTGCAGCCGTTACCTGCGGTTGATAATGGTCTCGGGAGGTGGGAAGAGGAAACGATATGTTGCTGGCTACTGAAGGAAGAGATAGGGGGGGAATCTGGGGATTTTTTTTTTCAAAAGTGATGTGGCAATTGGGGTGGGGCCTGCTGAGTCGGATAGGCTGCATGTTGAGAGAAATATGTAGGCCTTGTTTGGTGGTAGTGTTTTAGTGGGAATTAGTGGGGATAATACTCTAGAGTATTGGGTAAATCACTGCTGTCACCCAATCCCCATAAAACCCCATCCTTAATCCACTAGGTAGGGGTATAGTATTGGGGATTGAAAAAATTACACTAAAATTTGAGGAAAAGTGGGGATTAAACTCGCTCATACTCTAGCACCAAACATGTATTGAGGATAAGTGGAGATTTGAAGTTTGGAGTGGATTTTTAATCTATGAACATCTTTTAAGTTATAAATATTTTAAAATTCGTAAAAATTCAAATTCATTAACATTTTTAAAGTCGCGAACATTTTCCGTGCATTTTTTTAGAATCCATAAATAAAAATTAATTCATGAACTCTACTCAATTTATTGCTACCTCCGATCCATAAAAGGTGTCGTGTGTTTTAGTTCATGGAGGGAGTAAACAACTTTAAAGTCGCAAATTTTTTAAAGTTGTGAACATTTTTGAAAAGCGCAAGGAACAGTAAAAAATTATTATTTAGTTTTTGTTCATTTTTGTATATTGGTCAATATGCTCATTTCCCAAACAAACATTGTTTGCTAGGGTATACTGCTAGCAATAATGAGAATGGCCAGAGCGGGAACATCTCGCGAGAACGAGGACAGACCAGCGTGTGAGCCAGTACCAGTAAACGTGTGAAGCAACGAAAGAACATTGTACTCTAGTTCCGAACCAGCAAATGGGCCAAACCCAAGAAACTAAGATGGCGCGCGCACGCTCGCTAACCGACGCAAAACACGTCAAATAGGAGCTCCCCCGCGCGTGTGTGGTCTGGAGGCGTTAGAAGAGGCCTCATGCACAGCTTGTACGCCACCCTGATGCACATGCCCTTTTTATGGTAAGTCGCGACCATTTTCCGTGCATCAGGGTTGGCCCATTGGGCTCCGCCCTAGCATAGAGGCGACGAGAGCGTCTGCTTATCGGAGTGCATACATCTGATCTGCCTTCCCATGGAATGGATAAGCCACCTGATGAATTCATATAATTTCTCTGCACAAAAGATTCATGCGCTATACAATAGAGGCGATGGGAGCGCCTGCTTGGCGGAGTGCATACATCTGACCTGCCTTCCCATGGAATGGATACGCAACCTGATGAGTTCATATAATTGCTCTGCACAAAAGATTCATGCGCTATACAATAGAGGCGACGGGAGCGCCTGCTTGGCAGAGTGCATACATTTGACCTGCCTTCCCATGGACCTGATGAGTTCATATAATTGCTCTGCACAAAAGATTCATGCGCTATCCAACCAGCCAATCGATACCTTGGTTGGTGCTTCATGAGTGTTGTACTTTTCCTATCCATCAGCAGGGTTGTTACTAGAACTCATTTATATGTATCGGAGTAAATTCCTATTTTCCCCCCTACTTTGAATTTTTTATACTAATTAACCCTTTTAGAAATTTGGCATCCTAATTACCCCATTTAGCATAAAATTGTGCCAATTTTTACCCCTTCTAAAATTTTGTGAGCCCTTTTATCGATGGAGTACAATCACGTGCTGATTTATTTAATTCTGTAACTAATATACGAAAAAAGAAAATCAAACAATTGACCACGCTGCCATGTTCAATTGTTTAAGAATAATTTACCACAGTCAAGTGTTCTTTCTTCCCCATAGAGTATGCAAGTACTTCTCCCATGAACACGCTGATTTATTCTAACATGAAGGACATGTCGAGCCTTCCCTTAAAGAAAGAACATACTATATCTTGCTTAAACCGATCAAAACCTATGCTACCTCAAACTAAACACCACTTCTGATTACGTTAATCTATTAAGCAAAATTCACTAACTTAGTTCTTATTCAAACTGCACCTAGCATACCCGTGCAAAGTTGTTTAATACCCTCATAGACACATAGACATATGTGCGACGGTTCGATCACTGGATCAAGAAAATGCATGTGCATGGGTTACATATGTAGCGTAGCAGCTTGGCGAACACGACCTACATTTTCTGTCATCGTGTGAAGATTATGCATCGTGCATTTGTATTCTTGCGGAGTTACGGGTGGGATAGGAGTGGAGCCTCTTTGCAGCCAGTAGTTCGATGGCATAGATGTACGGAAATTTAAAGGGGTAAAAGTTGGTAATTTTTTTGCTAAAGAGGGTAATTAGAATGAAAATTAGCTAAATAGGAAAATTAGTGTCAAAAATTATCAAAGTAAGGGGTAAAAACAAGAATTTACTCTATGAATCGCAGTGAAACATGATGATTTAAATCAATTTTTTTAATCTTTAAGGGTTGAGTGGAGTTCTTAGTAGGCATCTCCCATTGAGTACAAGAAAGGAAGCCATGTAGTAGGTTTAGCTAGAAATTAAACACATCTAATTGTCTATATTTTTGTTTTACCGTGTTCTAGAAATAATTCTTGATAGTTCTTTTTCAAGGACATGGCTGACAAGATTGCTTGCAAGCAACCAGAAGGTTTGAATATTACCGTAAAAAGTCATCCATCTCTTTGTATTTGTTGTTTGTCTTAGACTGATTATTTTCTTTTGTTTTCGCAAATCAAGTGATATATAAGAGAAGTAAATCTCATTTGGCAAAAAGCATGAAGCCATAGAGGTAAATGTGAATTTTTTGTTTAGTCATCATGATTCCGAGATCTTATTTATGTTCTAAGCTCAATTTCCTATACTATGATCCAAATAGCTAGACCTTAAAAGTGAGTAGTACTCTAAAAAATAGAAATTAAGTTGGTCATGTTATGACCCGAAGGAGAAAAAACATTAGCTCGAGCAGAAAACATAAGTTCAGTCTTATGCCCCATTTTCCGTTCATGCTAAAGCACTATATGTAGTTTGAACAGTATTTTAACACATTGTTGTGCATAAGAGAATGATTTTTAGCACTTCAAGGTTGTATTTCGAGATCAGAACTGGAAAATATAGACGTGATAATGATGCATGTAGGTCGGTGATGAATTTGCTTCAATGTTCAATGTCCTCTCCGATACCAGCTGCGCATCCGGCCATTGACCTATGTGAATCTTGAGTTGATCTCCATCATATTCCACTATATGTAATATTATGTATTTCTGCAATTGTACTTGAACAATAAGCATATGCACAGGAATACTAAAGATTTACACAGGAACACTAAAGATTTAGTTAAGCAGCTTAGGGAGAAAAATGGCTTTGACACAGCTATTTTGGTTCCTATTTCTTGCAGCTGAAATTGCTATTTGTGGGAAGTCAGTTGCCGAGCAGGGTGGAGATAGGGGAAGGCAAGGCAGTAGTGACCTATCTACGCGTTGCAGCAGCAGGACAAGTGAGTATAGTTTGGCATGCTTTGTATGTTTGTGTTTCTGCTGAATTTTTGGCCACACATGAGTGTTCGTTTGACCTGTTTGCAGTGCTGACTCAGTATGTTTTTTTTATGTCTGATTCAGGTGATGTAGGACAGTATAAGCTGCCTCGGACAGTCTTCACGCCCTCCTAAAACTGAAGGGCAGAGTTCATGTCGGCAAGGCGCGATGGTCATCTATTGAAAATGTTGCGCCAAAGGTTGAAAAAACAATGGATATCGACGACGTGGTTGGAAACCCCTCCGTATGTAAGCCAGTGCCGGTGCCTGAGCCTGGGCCTGATGGTGGCAGTAGTGGCAGCTCATCAAGCGATAGTGCTAGTAAGGGGTTTTGCTCAAACTTTGCTCAATGGACCATTGTATGTGCATCCATTTATTATCTTTGTTGCTTATAAAAAAATGTTTTCCAGTGGATTGGTCGATGATAATAGCAACAGTGATGATGATTCTTGTTAGCGCTCTGGTGATGAAGAACCGCCGCGTCGGGTCCGAAGGTTGGTCCCAAGAAGGCATGTTTCACAGAATAATCCGGTGTGTAGCACCGCTGGCAATCAAGCTGCACCAATAGGTAATATAGGAAAATAAAAATAAGATGAAGGAATATTTGGATGGTATGAACATCACTAATTGTTTTTCCCCTGTAATTTTTTTTTGCGAAAATTCCACCGATCTATTAATAATCATCAACAGTAGTACAAAGATGCCTAAAAGTAATAAAAATTACAAAAAGGTCATTGGACCACCTAGCGACGACTACAGACACTAGCACGAGCCGAAGGCGCGCCGCCGTCCTCGCCCCTCCATCACCGGAGTCAGGCAAAGCTTGTCGTAGTAGAGCAATGTGTGATGGATGCTTACCTAAACAAACATATTAGAGCTTGCTGACTTGACTTTGTTTTCCAGTACCTGCAGTGGTTGAGGAAAATGCTGCCGACAATTATGGTTTGTCACCTTTAGAGCTTGGAGTTGAGCACAAGGTGCCGCCTCACCATATGTATAATACCTTTTATGAATATATGTGACGAAGTGCAACAGTAATGATATCTTAAGGTATATATGTGGCTATGCAGTATGGTCAGAATCAAAGATGTTCAGTAGTTGTTTTGCCATTGCAAACCTTGAAATCAAATATCTCTTGCTCGGTTTGTGCGAATGGTGTGTCTTAAGATTAAACATCATTAGTTATTTCATGCGTTCAGTCAAAGAACATCTGAATCATGTCCTAATACTGTGTACACGTTAATAATCAAAATCAAGAATTATTGTGCTAAAGTTTCTGTCAATGTGCATTTTTTTTAGAAAAAGCAAAAAACCTTTGCGTTTATTTTCATTGAAAATGAGAGGTTTTGTTTTTACAAGCCTCATAAGAGGTCAAGGTTCCAAAAAAACACAGATTACAGATTAGTGGACATCCCAGGTTGCCGGCAGGAGGACGCGCAGGTCTGGCCGTCCAGCTCGTGCCAACGTTGACATGATAGATTTAATTTCTTGTAAAAGCAAAGTTCAATTTTATTTACATGTGTAAAATAATCTATACAAACCACTAATTAATACTATTACCACTAGTGTTTTGTTTGTACTTGAGATTATCTGGTCTAAACTGTAAGGGCATGTACAATAGGATGACGTCAGCCTTCCCTTAGAGCCGCCACGTAGGATATTTGCTGAGTTGGAGGAGAGAGAATAGAGAAAGAGAAGGTTGCCTTCCCTTAGCTAAGGGATGATCCCTTAGAAAATAAGAGAAGACAATTTGCTCCATTGTACCACATGTCTTCCCTTAGCAGCCTATTTTCCTACCAAAATTAATTGATTCTCATTAATTGCAAGAGATAACATAAAGAGACGATGCATTGTACACGTTATCGTTAGTGTCCTCTCTAGATGATGTGGATAGCTAAGAGAAGACGTGCCTTCTTTACCATTGTACATGCCCTAAGAGCTAGTGCAAATAATACCACTTTTGTAGTATTACGTGCCGATGTGGTATTATTGTGAATGTCTGATAACTTTACAGAGAGCGGTGAACACTACGCCATGGGAGTTGCACACCTGGATGGGCTGGGATACATGATAGTTGATGCTGCAACCAGAATGATGAAGGAAAATGAGAGTGAGATGATGGTTACCAAGAATAAGCCAAACTGGGGGATAGTTTGCAGTCCCAAACTTGTCAGTCAATATTGCGGTTCAACCAATTTCCTGTGGAAAATCGTAAAAAAAAAAAAGGAACATCAGACATGATCGATCTAATTTTTTTATTGTTTGGTAACATGAATTGAGTTGGACACATTAATTTGACCTTGCTTCTGTTCATTCTTTACGTCCAATTCCTGGTGCAGCCATGGGTGTACAGGAATGTTGGGTATGCAGTGGAAAATTGCAGTATGGTAAGCTTGGAGTGCTAACACTGATTCAGCTAAGGATAAATGTATGCATGACTGGAAGAGGGAGTTACTGAATGGTTGTTGCTGTTTGTTTCAGATTTTGGTGCCCCTGAAAAAAGAAGATGCATGGAGCATGTATGCTCTGTACATGTAGAGGAAGATACTGAATGTGCTTGACCCGGTTCCCACAAACAAAGATGAAGATGTATACGCAGCAAAACATGGCGACAGTGCCCGCCATGTCCTGGAAGGCATCGCGGCGATTGGAAGAGCTATGGAGGACGGATGAGTCATTGACTATGACAAGTGGGATATCTCCTACAATTTATTGATAGATCCACCTTGCAGCAGGCAGTTTAGCAGAAAAAAATATACAAATCTCCATTTGCTATACTGTGGCTATGAACAAAAGTTTCAAAATGCATGAGTACACTAACTGAACTTTAAAAAACGGGCTTTGCATGATGATTATGAGCTCCAGCCTCAGTTTGATATACTGTACGAAGGTGAATGTAGGTTGACTAAAGCATTCTGTGCAATTCGTACTAACATCACTATCAGATTGTGTAATCCCAAGCGGTTGCTTCCCTGATAAGGGCTACTGAAAAAACTACTCTGTATTAATGCAAGACTTGGTTGTGTTAAAAATGTGTTTCTGCATATCATCGGTAAGACATGGCAAATGAACTGAACAATGCTACACGAACACGTCGTGTACGGAGGTTAAATAGGCAATGGCCAAGGCCAACACAACTCCAACGTAGGACTGTGTGGGTCGGTGTTGTCAACGATCTGCCAGGCTCATGCTCAACGGTCTGATGGCCCATGCTAACGGTTTGATGGCACAGGAAATGAGCTGGGCCATCACCTGTCAACGGTCCGCAGAGTTGTCAGCAGCTCATCAAACACGGGCCTGGAGTTTGTGTATGTACCTGTGCCAAAATCTATACTACAGACAATACGAAGTGCTAAAAAAGAGATTACACACAATACAACAGCTGGACACAACCATGACACATATCACGAATAAAGACGGACTGTTGAGATACCGAGCTACGTGTAGCTCGGCCTCCATATGGAGTTTCGATATTGTATTGTAGTTCTTAGAGGAAAGCAAATAAAACTATTATGGTTCAGCATCACAAGATCTTGAGCCAGATCATTTGTTCTTATAATTCCTTGCTCCTCTGCAATATGGAGAACCTTCTCAGGAAATCAAATATTTCTTTTGCTTGCATTGGTTTCTTTTTCCTAGATATAAGTGTTTCATATCTTACTTTGCCCAATATGACCCAAGATAAATATATTTAGATTACAAGTTTTATAGTGGTTGGCATTTTTAATAACCGTCCATCCACCCATATCCGATGGAGGTAAATAGACGGAACCAAACTGACGGAACTAAAAATATGGGATCGGAACCAAAATTTGTGGGACCGGAACCATCAATATATTTTACGAACATTATAAAAAACAAGCGTCCTTTTGAGCGGCCGAATGATGGGATGAGACTGCACGAATCTAAAAGCAACAATCAATTGACATATATGCACACATCTTCAAGCAACAACCAAATCTCTCTCACTGAAATGTCTCTCTCATCTCTCGCCATTCATCCTCTTCCCCTCTCTCACATCGGGGTGGTCTCTCACCGGTGATCTCCACGTTGCTCTTGTGGTGAGCGGTAGGGCGGCAGGGGCCAAGTAGGTGTGAGCAGTGAGCTAGTGGCCTGTTGTTGGCTGCGGGCAAGCGCAGACGGGAACTGCTGCGGCGGAGCCCGGCCCAAGAGGGGACCCGACCTGACGGTGTTGTGGCCAGCACGGGCAGCGACGGAGGGGATGTGGCCGGCGAGGGGAGGAGCGGCGGCGGAGTTTGATTTGAATCTCGTTGGGTACGGGGTTGTTCGGCGGCGGGGACCTGGGTGATTGTTGGCCGCCGGAGCTAGGCGAGGATGGAGCGGGTGGCGGCGGCGCAACTTCTTGTTAAGTATTGTACGTTCCCTCTCAGCTCCTTCATATTTCGCTAGTCTTGTCTTGTTCGTGCTGAAACTAGGTGCAAGCATACGATCTTCCAAGTACACGCCTTGCAATTGGTCTGCTAGCTAATCTGGATGTTGCAGTGAGTGCTTAATGTTCATTTAAAAAAAATAGCAGAGGGGAAAGTATAGTTCTACATGGTTGAACATATACGCATCGATGCTTTAGTTTTTGTCTAAACAATCTTGCAATAGAGCTACTGCCGTTCTGAGCTGCTATAGGCCTGTAGTGTATTATTGCATCTAGGCTTATGGACTGATTCATAGAATGCTTATTGACTACATGCAGAATGTGACTGAACTATTAACAGAATATGTACTTCGTGTTGTACAGAAGCTGCTGCTGGCCTGTAGTTTATAAGTATTCAAACAGAAGCTGTTGTATGCAGTACATATTCTGTACAAGAGAACTATTACAATCACAAACTGTAAGCAGAGCTGCTGTGGGCCTTCAGTTTATAAGCATTCAAACATTGTTATAATACATTGCCGTTCTGAGCACAAATATCTCTTGTTTGCGACACACAGATAAATAGAAAGCCTTTTGACTGATTCATGATTATTTGTGCTTCATTTTTATCTGTTTATAGTTTGACATATTGATACGTCTCCAACGTATCTATAATTTCTTATGTTCCATGCTAGTTTTATGACAATACCTACATGATTTATTCATACTTTATATCATTTTTATGTATTTTCCGGGACTAACCTGTTAACAAGATGCAGAAGCGCCAGTTCCTGTTTTCTGCTATTTTTGGTTTCAGAAATTCTACACAGGAAATATTCTCGGAATTAGACGAAACAAAAGCCCACGGCCCTATTTTCCACGGAGTGTTCCAGAACATCGAAGAAGAGTCGGAGACGACCAGCAGGGGGGCCACCCCATAGGGCGGCGCGGCCCCACCTCCAGGCGCGCCCAGGTGTGGGGAGCCCACCCCTGGCTCCCCCGACGCTGCCCCTTCGCCTATATATTCCTTCGTATCGGAAAACCCTAGTACCGAGAGCCAAAATACGAGAAAAGTTCCAGAGACGCCGCCGCCGTCAACCCCATCTCGGGGGGTTCTGAATATCACCTCCGGCACCCTGCCGGAGAGGGAAATCATCACCGGAGGGCTCTACATCACCATGCCCGCCTCCGGACTGATGCGTGAGTAGTTCATCCTTGGACTATGGGTCCATAGCAGTAGCTAGATGGTTGTCTTCTCCTATTGTGCCATCATGTTTAGATCTTGTGAGCTGCCTATCATGATCAAGATCATCTATTTGTAATGCTACATGTTATGTTTGTTGGGATCCGATGAATATGGAATATTATGTCAAGTTGATTATTGATCTATCATATATGTGTTGTTTATGATCTTGCATGCTCTCCGTTACTAGTAGAGGCTCTGGCCAAGTTGATACTTGTAACTCTAAGAGGGAGTATTTATGCTAGATAGTGGGTTCATGCCTCCATTGAATCTGGAGCAGTGACAGAAAGTTCTAAGGTTGTGGATGTGCTGTTGCCACTAGGGATAAAACATCAATGCTTTGTCTAAGGATATTTGTATTATTTACATTACGCACAGTACTTAATGCAATTGTCCGTTGTTTGCAACTTAATACTCGGAAGGGGTGCGGATGGTAACCCGAAGGTGGACTTTTTAGGCATAGATGCATGTCGGATGGCGGTCTATGTTCTTTGTCGTAATGCCCTAAGTAAATCTCATAGTAGTCATCATGATATGTATGTGCATTGTTATGCCCTCTCTATTTGTCAATTGCCCAATTGTAATTTTTTTACCCAACATGTTATTTATCTTATTGGAGAGACACCACTAGTGAACTGTGGACCCCGGTCCATTCTTTTACATCTGAAATACAACCTACTGCAATCATTATTCTCTTTTGTTTTCTGCAAGCAAACATCATCTTCCACACCATACGTTTAATCCTTTGTTTTCAGCAAGCCGGTGAGATTGACAACCTCACTGTTAAGTTGGGGCAAAGTATTTTGATTGTGTTGTGCAGGTTCCACGTTGGCGCCGGAATCTCTGGTGTTGCGCCGTACTACACTCCTTCACCAACAACCTTCACGCGGCCTTCATCTCCTACTGGTTCGATAACCTCGCTGCTGTACGCATCATACTTTCCTCTTGGGGTTCCCAACGGACGTGTGCTTTACCGTCACAAGCACATATCGTTGGTTACTTCTGAACTGATCTTGATTTTTCATTGTAAGTAACTTCTATTGCCTGCTGCAAGCTGCCCATTTGGAGAAGTATGAAGACCCATCGGTTCTCTTTATCAGCAAATTTTCACCAAAGGAAGAACATGAGCTCCCTGTCTTCATTTTGTGCGCATGCTTTGTTGCATGTTTTTCCCTTTTTGTTCTTAACTAAGGCATGGATTTTATTTTTTTGTAGCTTTCGGTTATTAGTGCATTCTGTTATATTTCTGTCTAAGGGCAAACTTTCCTGCTTCTGTAAGTCTATAAAAAAAAAGTTTGCCAAAACCATGTTGTTTTTAGATTGCCACTTGATGCTTTTCTGCAAAAAAGCGGCACGTCAATTACTATGTCATTTTCACTATACATTATCTATTGTCTTAACATCATGATTATAATCTGCAACTTTAGGTCGTCGATTAATTTCTATCTCAAGTAACTTACCTTACTTGTACAGAATGTGCATGTGGAGCTCCATTAGTTTTGTTAATGGTGGCTAATGGTTGCCATGTCTGCTGCTACTCGTGTGTGAATTTCCCAGGAATCCTCCCCTGCACTGCCCTTTTACTTTTCCAATGTGATGTTAAGTTGTTTACACATGAATGCTCCTATCTTATAAGTTAATCTGAATAACAATTCATACATGTAGAGAAGCTTCATGATTTCTGATTCTGCTTCTGCTTCTGTTTGTAATTGTTGTGTTGAATTGTTGGCAGATATTGCATCCACAGTGTATTAGAAGGGTAGCAGCTTTTATACTTGCTGGGCGTTTTGGTAGATGGACAAGAAGTTAGAGCAGGAACGCGAGGTGATGGTGGAGAAGATGAAAAAATAATGTGATGCCGTGGAACAGAGGATAAAGCAGAATGCGAAAACATGTTCCGTGAGTTGAAGATAGTCCATGAGGAGATGGACAAAAAGGTGCAACAGGAGCGAGAGGAGATGGACCAAAAGGAGCAACGGGAGCGCGAGTCAGGACGAATTATCAGCTTAGTCACATTTACTTCAGCTTGGCATGTGATCCAAAACTGAGAAAATATGTTGAGTTTTGAATCATTTTTCAATCATTCTATCAAACATTTATTAATTTAATCAAGATGTTCTTTACTTGAGCTCATTGCAATTTATATAAGATGCTCTTTACTTGAGCTGATTGCAATTTGGTTATACATTAGCACAATGGACAGGGGCTAATCAAGTTATGTATATCTGTTTAAATATAACATAAAAGAAAGGGAATCCAACAGCAGTATGGAATAAGCAAAAAACAAAATAAAGAATCCGTATTTTTAACTCTACTCCTTGGTACCAGAAGCATGCGGTTTACTCAACAAAGTGGACTGTTACATTTATTTATCCATTCAATGCCAAAATATGGTCATATATAAGAGCAGATTTGACAAAAGCACATGCTTATCTTGATAATTAAGCTACAAAATGGCATCCATAGGATCACAGTCAGGGTGGCAGATGCATGTATTGATTTAGACCCCAAGAGATGTATGCACATAACATCAGGCCACTACCACAAGTGAAATTTACAAATCCATGTGCTAATAAGATGTCTTCTCAATGCATCCTCTGCTTTCTAAGCCTGTCAAGCCCTTCACCATCTTCCAGTGGTCCATAACCAAAGCTGGAGGTATGTGCGCCATTTTAGCCACCTGCAGATCAGCACAAGCAAAGTTAGATGGACAGAAAGTTCATAAGGTTCTGTGTGATTACAAATATAAAACGATAGATGCCTGATTGATAGCACGGACCATACCTGCTATGTTCATAGCAGCACAAGCTTCTATCTTCACGCATGACACTGACCATTTCATCTTGGATCGTCTACAATCAAGCAGAGACATTATCATGTTCCTGGAATACTGCACAGACATAGTAGAATCAGTACTGACACATACTCCTACTGCTGCATTTCAAATCCAATATCTGAACTTAAAGAATATGTTGTGAGTTAGCAACAAAAGTAAGTCCAGGTTCCTAACAACTGTGAATTTTAATCGATGTATTTATGGTATCCTGGTTCTTCACTCCTGGTGATCTTGAATCCAACATGGAAATCGTGGTCTCTTGGATCTTGTATGTAGAACTAGTCCTTACCTGATTATATACTACGATAATCAGAATAATACAAGTTGCAATATTATAATACAAGTCACTAATGACAACCAATTCTAGTCTTCCCCTCCTTCCTGCCAACCTACTGCTGCTAATATTATATACTCTCGACACTGCCATACAAAAGAAATGGCTCCACATAAAAAAAGATTGTATGTAGAACTAGTCCTTACCTGATTATATACTACGATATAGAATGGTTAAGTTCATAGTTATAATAGTACCAGTCAAACAAAGCATCCGAGGCCATGCACTTGCCGTAAATATATAACTAGCCCTACCAGCAATACTGTATCTAGTGGTGAACATGTAATAGCATGCCCTTTGCAATGTGATTATAACATAAACAAATTATTTTTCTATAGTTTGTTCACTGAATGTTGTCCGCATTCTTCGTGATTAAGCTAACAAGCAGTATTGGATAGAGAGAAACCTTGCTATGTGTAAAGATAAGTCAGAGATGTGAACAAGTAGACTTCATGGCTACTAAAATGCTTTATTTGAGCCAGTGAGTAAAATGAAAACTGATATATCTTTAAAAATTGTAGTACAGACAAACATTATGCTATGAAGATACAATGGATGTCCAAGCAAAGTTGCACAACTCACAGAGTATCCTTAGACATCACGAGCTGAGCAATATACATAAAAATAGACAACCGCTGCGTAGCAAGAAGAAGCAACAACGGTCTCAGACTCCAGCTCCAGCCTTCAATTCTTATATCCGCAAGAATCAAGAGAAGAAATAAATAAACTATCTACAATGTTTCAGAATAAAATCGAGCTCCTAAGTAAATTCACATGCTAACTGAATCTCCAGGCAACGAAAAGAAAAAGAAACATGATGGCACTTTCTGTGCAAATCTTAGTGTTGTACTACTTAATACTGTGGTTCCATAGCGAAGAACAAGCAATATGCTAGTAGTAATGTAGTATTATTTTTTATGAATCGGAGCTTACCGACGGCCACAGAAGCGATTGAAGGAGGCGACGTGGACGAGGAGGCAGAAGATGCGTCCGCCGTGATCTCGGGCGGCGCTCGTCAGGTAGGAGTTGGATGCTCCCGGCGATGGTGGCGGCGGCTCGTGGCTCGCGGCTGCGATGGACAAGACGGGGCCTCGCGACGGGGGGAGGGGGCGGCGGCTCGCGACTGCAACGGAGGAGAGGGGCGTTCGCCGGAGAGGCCAGGGCCGTGAGTCCCCGCGACGGGTGGCCGGGCGGCGGCTCGCGGCTGCGACGGAGGAGAGGGGGTGCGAGGGAAAGGCCGGGGCGGCGACAGGGGAGGGGCGGCGGCTGCGTCTGCGTCAGCTGCGGCTGCGGGGCGGCGGCGTCGGCGGCGGCGGCTGCGGAGCGACGGCAGCGGGAGCTCGTGGGAAGAGCAGGACGAACAGAGTTGCTGTTCCTATCTGATCTTGATTTTGATTTGATTCTGATTTAATGAATTGACTCAAAAACGTCCGTTCTGAAGCGTTGTAGCATTAGGGCATCTCCAACGGGGCAGACCCAAATGCAAAAAACCGTCCGTTTGGGTCTTTCCGGACAAAATCTGCTCCCAACGGGGCAACCCATCTTAAAAACGGACAGGTGCAGCGTCCGGTCTGACCCAAAACTGACGCAAATTTTGGAGACTTTTGGGGCGAGCCGGACGCACGCGGCGTCCATTGTATCCGCCCTGTGTCCGCGTTTCGGCCCATCTGACAGTGACACAAAATACAACCACATGCGTCCCCACCCTTCTCTCTCCTCTGGTTGCTTTTTTCCATGGAAAAGACCATCGCTCTACACCGGAATCGATGTCGACTAGCCAAGCTCCGCCGCCACCCTCGCCTGGAGGCCGCCGCCGCCACCTCCTCCTTTTTTTTCCAGCCCTCGCCGGAAGTCGCCGGAGCAAAACGGCGCCGCCGGCCTCGACGCCGCCGCGCAGGCCGACCCGCCATGGCCGAGCTCCGCCCGCGCCATGGCCGCCCCGCGCCGCCCGAGCCATGCCCCGCCCCGCGCCATGGCGGAGCCTCGCGCCGTGCCCCGCCCCGCGAGCCACCGGCGAGGTGGAGCTCGCCGTGCGCGCGGGCACGCGTCGTCGCACGCGCGCGGCAGCGGCCTTCGCACGACGCCGTTGGAGCTGGCCGCCCCACGTCGCCGCGGAGCCGCGCACGGCCGCAGCTTCGCCCGGCCGCGCCCTCGCCCGGACGCCGCCGCTCGCGCCGCCCCGTGCCCCGCCCAGCCTCGCGGCGCACCTCGTCGCGCGCCGGGGCAGCCCCCGCCCCCGCCTCGCCGTGCTTCCTCTTGGCGCGCCCGCGGACAAGTCGGGGGCGCCCACGGCGGCCAATGGCGTCGTCTAGGGCGTCGGGGACGTGCGGCGCACGGAGCGCGCGCCCGCGGCGGCGAACGGGCGCGCGAGCCACGCCGCCGCAACTCCCCACGCCGCGCGCCGCGCGGCTACGCCCACGCCGCCGCGCTCGCCACGCCGCCCCCACGCCGCCCCCACGCCGGCCGCCGCCGTGCCGCGCGTGCGCGAGGCGCCGAGCTCGCCGTCGCCGCGCGTGCGAGTGGAGCTCGTCCCGGCCGTGCTCGTCGTGTTGTGCGCCGGCGCCGAGCTCGCCGGGGACAGCCGCCGGCGCCGGCCAGCAGCGGCGCGACACATGGCGAAGCGGGCCGAGCGCCCGGCCCGGGCGTGAACAGCACGCAACTTCCACCGCGCCCAGCCGCGCGTCCATGACCTCGCACCTCGCTCGCGCGCGCTCCGCCGCGAGCTCCCGCACGGCCACCGCGTCTCCTCCAGCCGCGACTAAACCGCGTACACCTAGGTGTCCGAGTGTGCCGGTGGCGGTGGTGTGGCGCGGCTTGGCGGCCACCGGCGGAGCAGTTCCCGACTGGACAACTAGTACTAGTAGGGAAGAAGAGAATGGGTCGCAATCAGCGTTGGGAAATCACATGGGTCATGACTGTCCGCAGGACATCCGCACGTCTCCGGGGTGTCCGGCTGGCTACCCAAACGGATAAAATATACGTCCGTTTGGGTCGCACGGTTGGAGATGCCCTTAGAGCAAGAGCAATAAGAGAGCCGGCTGCTGGCTCTATAGCCATGCCATGTCAGCTAAAGTCATCCAAACGCCTGCGCCGTACAATGGTTAGCTATTAGGTTGGCTTTAGGTTGTTTTTAATAAGAAAATAAACTGCATCTGTATATCAGCTGTTGTGATCCAATGCAGGCTGTATCTATGTAGCCATTTCGACCAACATGCATATAAACCAGCCACGCTAGTTATACTGTCGACATGTGCTTCTGCACACTAAAAATCAAACACGAAATTGTACAGTTAAAAACTCATCTGAGATTTCAGTGATGGTAGCAATAATTCATGGGCCATTATCTGAAGATGGATCCTACCTTTTTTATTGGCAAACAGTGACAATTGTACTAGATAAGAACTCATCTGAGATGATATGCCAGAGAATTATCTGAAGAAGAAACAAGGGGAACATGTACCATGCTTGCAGATCGGATTCGTCAATACTCTCAGCCATATACCAAGGGTAGAGCCACCTGCGGGAGGTGCCCAGCAAGGGCCTTGAGCTGAAGAAAAAGGCGACGCCAGGATGGGATGAGGCAGCGACAGGAGTAGCTGAGGCACTGGCTGCAGGACGAGCTGAGGCGTCGGCGGCGGGACGGGATGAGAAGTCGGCGGAGGGACCTCAAGAGGCGCCGGCGCACGCGTTCTTTTGGACTGCTGACCCATCACCATGATGCGGTGCCGCCTCGTGAGTTCTTGGTATGGGATTTTGGCAATTTGGGGATCGATTTGGAGCAGCAGTTGTCGGGTTCATGAGTGGTGATTTAGGGGCGATTTAGAGTCTTCTCCAATTTAGCACGGAAGAAGCAATTTGGGGAGAGGGAAGGGGGGATTTGGCGCGCGGCAATGGAGTGGGAAGGGCGGGAGGTGAGGAAGATGTACAGGATCGCAAGCGCCGGAGCTAGCGCTCGCATCGGGCTGCAAGCGGGCTGTTGTTCTTCGTTTTTTGTGCTGTAGCCGGGCGACTCACGGAGCGCCCGCTCCCTTCTCTTTCCTCTCTTCTCTCCCCTCCAGCTAAGATTTATCTGACGTGGAACTCCTTATAGCCTGCTGAGTAGGCTCTATTGTACATGCTCTTATAGAACCTATAGAAAATGTATCGGTCACGAAAAATTAGATTAGATGAAACTAAAAGTTAATTGGATGGAATCAAAGTTCCATGCCAATCACCGTAAAAGACCTCATATACGTGGCTATGCAGTATGGTCAGAATCAAAGATGCTCAGTAGTTGTTTTGCTATTGCAAACCTTGAAATCAAATATCTCTTGTTCGGTTTGTGCAAATGGTGTGTCTTAAGATTAAAAATCATTAGTTATTTCATGCGTTCAGTCAAAGAACATCTGAATCATGTCCTTATACTGCGTACACGTTAATAATCAAAATCAAGAATTACTGTGCTAAAGTTTCTGTCAATGTGCAATTTTTTTTTAGAAAAAGCAAAAAGCCTTTGCGTTTATTTTCATTGAAAATGAGAGGTTTTGTTTTTTACAAGCCTCATAAGAGGTCAAGGTTCCAAAAAAATACAGATTAGTGGACATCCCAGGTTGCCGGCAGGAGGACGCGCAGGTCTGGCCCTCCAGCTCGTGCCAACGTTGACATGATAGATTTAATTTCTTGTAAAAGCAAAGTTCAATTTTATTTACATGTGTAAAATAATCTATACAAACCACTAATTAATACTATTACCACTAGTGTTTTGTTTGTACTTGAGATTATATCTGGTCTAAACTGTAAGAGCTAGTGCAAATAATACCACTTTTGTAGTATTACGTGCCGATGTGGTATTATTGTGAATGTCTGATAACTTTACAGGGAGCGGTGAACACTACGCCATGGGAGTTGCACCCGGATGGGCTGGGATACATGATAGTTGATGCTGCAACCAGAATGATGAAGGAAAATGAGAGTGAGATGATGGTTACCAAGAATAAGCCAAACTGGGGGATAGTTTGCAGTCCCAAACTTGTCAGTCAATATTGCGGTTCAACCAATTTCCTGTGGAAAATCGTAAAAAAAAATATAGGAACATCAGACATGATCGATCTAATTGTTTTATTGTTTGGTAACATGAATTGAATTGGACACATTAATTTGACCTTGCTTCTGTTCATTCTTTAGGTCCAATTCCTGGTGCAGCCATGGGTGTACAGGAATGTTGGGTATGCAGTGGAAAATTGCAGTATGGTAAGCTTGGAGTGCTAACACTGATTCAGCTAAGGATAAATGTATGCATGACTGGAAGAGGGAGTTAGGGCATCTCCAACGGGGCGACCCATCCCGCGCCCGCGCGTCCGGATGGGTCCAGCCGGACAAAAATGCGGCCCAACGCGGGGACGCACCGCAAAAGCGGATGGCCGCGGCGTCCGGAACGACGCAGTTTGCGTGGCCGCGGATGACACGCGGCGTCTTCGCGTGTCCGCCTGGTCCGCGTGGCTGACCCACATGTCGGTGCCCCAGTCCTATTAAATGTGGACTGGGGAGGGGGACTGTCCCTATCCAGTCCCCACTCTCCACTCCGGCCGCACGCGCGAGCTCGAAGCTTCCGCGCCGCCATGGCCCCGAAGCGTGAGTTCGCGCCGTCCGCCAACGACCACGAGGCCGGCAGCAGCCGGCCAGTCGCGCCGCCGGCGTTCTCCATGGGGCCGTCGGCGACGCCCAGACGCGACCGGATCTACGTCACCGTAGCGGTGGCGCAGATGTTCTGGGACGCCGGCGTCCCAATGCCGTGGGGGGACGTGCACCTCCCCCACGGCTGGCACCTAAGCCCAGATCGGGTTCCGGTGCCGCCCATCCCGGCGTCCGGCCGCGCCCGCGTCGCGGAGATCCGGAGGCGCCGCGCGCAGCTGCCGGCGGATCTCCAGGAGGACCCCGCGTACGGTGACGCAAGTCCCAACTGGGACTTGTGGTTCGAGGTGGAGCACGATGCGCGCCGGCGCACGTGCTTCACGTCGGCGACGTCGCGGCCTCGCGCGCAGCCGCGAACACCTGCAAGGCGGGCAGGCCGCCGCCCCGGCGGCCTGTACATCGACGAGCCCCAGCCCCATCCCCAGCAGCAGCCCCTGCCGCAGGCCCAGCAGCAGGAGGACGAGGACGACCCGGAGCTGCAGGCGGCGCTTGCGGCGTCCCGCGAGCAGTGCGACCTCGATGAGCTGGCCAAATGGCCGCACCTCGCCGAGACGCTACGCGCCTCCGCCCTGGCGGAGAAGGCTAGGAAGGCCCAGGAGAACGCCCAGGCGGAGGCGTGGGCCTTCCTAGAGATGGCGCGCCGGCAGGAGGAGGACACGCGCCAGGCGACGCTCCGGGAGGAGGAGTAGCGCCGTGCCGCGCTCCTGGCGGAGGAGGAGCGCCGGGCCGCGCTCCGGGCGGAGGAGGAGGAGCAGCTCCGCAAGGAGTCCGCGCGGAGGGCACGACTGCGCAGGCCGGCGAGCCCGCCGAACCCGCACTCCGCCTGGGAAAGAACGCAGTGGTCGCCCTCGCCGGAGTCCCCGCCGCCCTCCGCGTTTCGAGCCGGAACAGCGCTTCGCCGCCGGGGGGCGTCGTCGTCATCGACGCCGCCGACGACGAGTACTACTGGGGGTAGTACTGCCGGCGGTCACCGCGTGCTCGCAAACCCTGGCTAGGGTTTACTTTTTTTTTTAGTTTAAAGCCCATATAGGGCTTTCTTTTGTGTAAAAATTGCCCAAAATAGGGCTAAGTTTAATTGCCAACTAGTTTAAATTTATTTTTTATTGTTTTCCTTTTTCATTTTGATTTTTGTTTTATTTATTACATATGCGCTGCGTTTGCGCGTTGGGCGCAGCTTGCGACCCAAACGGACACGCGGACGCGGGCCGCTCTCCGCGTGTCCGCTCGGCCACCCAAACGGCCCAAAACGGACGGCCCAGTGCGTCCATTTGGGTCGCGCTGTTGGAGATATCCTTACTGAATGGTTGTTGCTGTTTGTTTCAGATTTTCGTGCCCCTGAAAAAAGAAGATGCATGGAGCATGTATGCTCTGTACATGTAGAGGAAGATACTGAATGTGCTTGACCCGGTTCTCACAAACAAAGATGAAGATGTATACGGGGAGTGATGTTTTGGCACATGGGAGCGTATGCTTCCTTTATTTTGAAATACATGTTACACACATTTTAAAATGTTAAAAAAATTGAAACAAAAATTTCGCACGTACATATTCATGTGCTACGCGCTCACAAAGTCGTTTCATGAAAAACCGACATGTCATGTGACGTGTGTAAAAAAGACAAAATTCGGTGCTGAAACAAAGACTTGTCACAAGATAAATTTTCTCTTTTTCGCTTAGACTACAAAAAATAACATTTTTTCGTGAAACTTGACGAATACACATATATTATGGAGACGTACATGTAGATATTTTTGTCAAAAAATTTTAACACTTGGAAATATGTTTTTATGGTAGAGGGATCATACGCATCCGGGAACCGAATTGAGTTTCTGATGTATACGCAGCAAAACATGGCGACAGTGCCCGCCATGTCCTGGAAGGCATCGCGGCCATTCGAAGAGCTATGGAGGACGGATGAGTCATTGACTATGACAAGTGGGATATCTCCTACAATTTATTGATAGATCCACCTTGCGGCAGGCAGTTTAGCAGAAAAAAATATACAAATCTCCATTTGCTATACTGTGGCTATGAACAAAAGTTTCAAAATGCATGAGTACACTAACTGAACTTTAAAAAACGGGCTTTGCATGATGATTATGAGCTCCAGCCTCAGTTTGATGTACTGTACGAAGATGAATGTAGGTTGATTAAAGCATTATGTGCAATTCGTACTAACATCACTATCGGATTGTAATCTCAAGCGGTTGCTTCCCTGATAAGGGCTACTGAAAAAACTACTCTGTATTAATGCAAGACTTGGTTGTGTTAAAAATGTGTTTGTGCATATCATCGGCAAGACATGGCAAATGAACTGAACAATGCTACACGAACACGTCGTGTACGGAGGTTAAATAGGCAATGGCCAACACAACTCCAACTTAGGACTGTCTGGGTCGGTGTTGTCAACGATCTGCCAGGCTCATGCTCAACGGTCTGATGGCCCATGCTAACGGTTTGATGGCACAGGAAATGAGCTGGGCCATCACCTGTCAACGGTCCGCAGAGTTCTCAGCAGCTCATTAAACACGGGCCTGGAGTTTGTGTATGTACCTGTGCCAAAGTCTATACTACAGACAATACGAACTGCTAAAAAAGAGATTACACACAATACAACAGCTGGACACAACCATGACACATATCACGAATAAAGACGGACTATTGAGATACGGAGCTACGTGTAGCTCGGCCTCCATATGGAATTTCGATATTGTATTGTAGTTCTTAGAGGAAAGCAAATAAAACTATTATGGTTCAGCATCACAAGATCTTGAGCCGTTCTTATAATTCCTTGCTCCTCTGCAATATGGAGAACCTTCTCAGGAAATCAAATATTTCTATTGCTTGCATTGGTTTCTTTTTCCTAGACATAAGTGTTTCATATCTTACTTTGTCCAATATGACCCAAGATAAATATATTTATATTGCGGTGTATATTGTTTTGCTCAAAACAAATGGCATAATTTTCTTTGGTGATTTTATTCTACATGCAACATTTGTGCCCTCTAGAAAGAGACATTCTAAGCCTAACAGAAGGGGCAATGTTTACGAAAATAACTCATCATTTTCAGTGCCGCATGTTCTGCTGTTGGTCCATGTGTTGCGTTAATAATACCTATAAGTGTTTGCACTGATTTTTGGAGCATGTAAATGTGGCCCTAGTCTACAAGTATGTAGTATTATGCAAACAAAGATATGAACTGGCAACCTAAATGCGTGCTACCACACCGGCCATGCTATGACAAAATGAATAGAAGGCAGCGCGGCGAAGCGAGCTTCTTCGTCTAGTTCTATTTCAAGTCAATGCACAGCCAGCATCAACTGACCCAGTTGTTATGCATATAGCGCCGCTTCTATTTCTTCCTCGAGTTTTGATGATTCATCAGAAAAAGTGACAACATAATCAGTGAAACTAGTGATATAGTGTTGCTTCTAAAAAAAAACTCACGAGAGTTATCATGTTTGGTCGCCTCCTTTATAAAATTTTCGCCATTGCTAGGGTCAATAAGTTTGAGCATCAATTTCCGGGATCCCATGTTTGATTTATCTTCCATCTAGAAATTTAAGCTTTGTTTTGGACTTTTCATGTCATGCGTGTGGTAATCGACTAGCCGTCTCTCTCGCATAGTCCCATGTGTTCCGCGTGGTGGTGACATGCATTACGTCTACAAAGTGATTTGTATTACTAATAATTACCATCAGGTCAGCGGTCAGCCAACAGGCTGGAGTTTCTTGGCCTGGACCCTGGAGTACAAGACTTGGAGTGTCTTGACAAACGTTTGTCCCTGTCGAGGCCCAGGGAGCGTCAACGGTTGGCACGCGAGGTGGCTTTCAGAGCGCGGGGAAAACGTACCCTCAATAACACATTCAACGTTTCTCAAAAAAAAAAAAAAATAACACATTCAACGCATCCACCTAAAAACGTTTTTCAGCTTAGACCGTATGGCTCGGTGTTTATGCACCCATTATGAAAAATTACATAGAATATAAATTTAAATATTAGAAAAATGTGGAAAAAATCTGCATGTACAGCTAGACGTTTTATGCTGGCACACAAAGTATCACGAGAATAAAACATTTTTGTAACATGACTATAAAACACAAAAAATATCTCGTCAGTAGTCAGAATTGGAGCATAATTTTTTTCCTTCTTTTACGCAAGCCACAGAAAAGTTATTCTTACCTGAATCTTTATGTACGAACATAAAATGTTCGGACGCAGCCGTGAAATTTATCTTCATTGATAGTTAGGAATGTGCTTATGCAGCTAAGAGAGAAAATGGATTTCCGTTTCATTACATGCATATAAACATTACCAAATCATCGCTCATCGATATAATTAACGTGTACACATACCTAAGTATAGACGGGTCCCCCGCAAAAAAAAAAGTATAGACGGGTCTATAACTAAAACATATCTACACGTATTTCAAAATAGGGGTAGTACATTGTAGAAAAAAATTCCATATACCACCAGGAAAACTTTTGACTCTTTTGTGCCACAACACCCTATGTGCACCAGAAAATTTAGTAATTTCAAATAAAGTTAAAAAAATAGTTTTTTAGGAGTTAAACATGATGAAGTATTGTACTCGTATAAAATTATTTGAATCTCTATGTAGCACAGACGTGGCAAATTTGGCATTGTATACCCCGCGTCTCCCAATTGATGTACGTGTATATAAACACTACCAGATCATCAATACAATTCATCTCTCTCTCTCCTCTAAGTCTCTAACACTGTCTCTCCGGCCGCTTCACCTGTTCAGAAAAAACCACAAGCATATGGAGAAGGTGACATGCTGCTGCCTCCGGAATGGAGCACCGTCCCGAAGTTACTTCAAGCCCTCACTACCCTACACCATTACGCGATCCACATCGCCACCACTGCCACCGTGCAGGCGTTCTATCTTCATGTTCCGCTGCATCCTGAACAACCCCAAGAAAGCCACCGGGAACAGTGTCGTCGACGTCACCGCCGGCCGCAACACGAGGCCGCGAGGTGGATTCAGCTTCGACTTCGAGCAGTACATGTCTGCCAACGGCAAGGCTGTGAACGAAGCGCTGGACCGCGCCTTGCCTGTTTGCCAGCCCGAGCGCCTCAACGAGTCCATGCGCTACTCCGTCCTCGCTGGCGGCAAGCGTGTGCGCCCCATCCTCGCCATCGCCGCGTGCGAGCTCGTCGGCGGCTCCGCGGCCGCGGCCACCCCCGTCGCCTGCGCCGTGGAGATGGTCCACACCATGTCGCTCATCCACGACGACATGCCGTGCATGGACGACGACGCCCTTCGCCGCGGCCGCCCGGCCAACCACGTCGCCTTCGGCGAGGACACCGCGCTGCTCTCGGGCGACGCGCTCCTCGCTCTGGCGTTTGGGCACCTTGCCCGCGGCTGCGCGGACCTGGGTGTTGTCCCCGCGGAGCGCGCGCTTCGGGCCGTGGCCGAGCTCGGGAACGCCGCGGGTGCCGGGGGCGTGGCCGCCGGACAGGTCGCCGACAAGGCGTCCGAGGGCAAGCCCGTGAGCCTCGCCATGCTGGAGTATATCCACCTACATAAAACCGCGCGGCTCATCGAGGCCGCAGCCGTGTGCGGCGCCATTGTTGGTGGAGGTACGGACGGCCAGATTGAGAGTGTCCGGCGGTACGCGCGCTCCGTCGGCCTCCTCTTCCAGGTGGTGGACGACGTGCTGGACGTGACGCGCACGTCGGAGCAGCTCGGGAAGACGGCGGGTAAGGACCAGGCAGCCGACAAGGCCACGTACCCGAAGCTTCTGGGCGTCGAGCAGGCGCAGGCCTACATGGCCGAGCTCCTGGCGATGGCCGAGGCGGAGCTCCAGGGGTTCGACGCCGAGCGCGCCGCGCCGCTACACCATCTGGCAAGGTTCATTGCCTACAGGCAGAACTGATGACAAGGTCGTCGTGTAGTCTCGACGTACATACACGTTTTGTAATCATGTTTCGTAAAATTGCTGTTCTTCTTTGGTTTTCCCTACTTCTTCCTTAATCGGTTTCGAAGTTTGTAATGTATTAGAGATGTTATGAGTTGCAGTCTCATCTCCCATTGATTGAAATGACAAATGTTTCGTAATCATGTTCCTACTGCATGCTAGCTAGTACTTGAGTTTCTGATATCGATCATGATCAGACTTGTTTCATCTGAACTTTGCTCGCTGAGCTCAAAAAAAAAAAAATGCTCGCTGCTGCTAGCTGACGTGTTGCATCATGACGAAGAACTGTCCAGTTATAATACTGATGCACAGCTGTAGACACGTAATGAAAAAGTCCAAAATAAACCTTAAATTTGTAGGCGTTAGCTAAATTAAACCCTAAACTTTGAATCCCGGTAATCCATACTCTGAATCCCGGTCTATTTTCAACCCTAGATCTGTTTAAACTGGAATTTTGCTATCGTGGCTATTGACCCCTAAAAAATAGATAAAGTCCAAGTTAACTGAGATAATTAGCTACTCCGTGATATACAGGGCCCACCTGTCATAATCATCTTCATCCTCTTCTCACTTCAATCCTCTCCCACCATCGCGTCATCCCAATCGAGCGCAGCGGCGTGGTCAGCCATTTCTAGCGGAGAACATGGCAAAGTCCCCTGCTCCCTCCGCAACTCTGGGCGGACTTCGACATGTCTCTCTCGTCCCCTGCACCCGTGCCATCGGCCACATCGTGGTCAGCCACCTCCCCGGGCGAGGAAGCTTGCCCTCTGCCGCCAGGGATCGGCGAAACTTGTCCTCGACTGGCAAGTGCTCGACCCGCTCTCCCTCGGTAGTATGACTCAAGGGGCTTGGCGAGCAGGCACATTGCATCTCCGCCACCATTGCCGTGCATGCAAGATCTAGCGCAACTCGCCTCGTGGAATCGATTTCGCGCCATCAACCTTCCCGGACGCGGCTAGCCTCGGGGATGTCGCCTCCGTCATCGGTCGGCCTCGCCGTGCCGCCTACCACCGGCGGCGAGCAGCCTCTAGTGGACTGGACAGAGGTAGAGAAGGCAGAGTCGTCGGAAAAAAAAATACCGGTTTTGTATTGATTAAATTCCTGACCGGTGGGTCTGTATCATCAATGAGACAAGCATGTTATCCCGGTTTTATTAGTTGCTTTCCCGGTGTGCCAAGCATACATAAGGTTCAAAATAGACCGGAATTCGAGAGTTCAGTGTACCGATTAGCGGGATTCAAAGTTTAGGGTATGATTTAGCTAACACCTATGACTTTAAGGTTTATTTTGGACTTTTTCCGACACGTAAGTTGCACATTTGTGATGTTGACAGGTAGTGTTGTTTGCCGAAATCTATATCTATACCTACTTTAATAATAAAGAGAGAAGCGTTTCCGTGGTTTGGTCCGGCAGTTTACGCTTTCGTCCGTCGTAGTTTACGCCTTCGTCCATCGCAACAAGGGTCGCACCAAGGGTTGTACCAATCAAATCAACCTAATAATAAAGAGAGAAGCGTTTCCGTGGTTTGATCCGGCAGTTTACGCTTTCATCCGTCGTAGTTTACGTCTTCGTCCATCGCAACAAGGGTCGCACCAAGGGTTGTACCAATCAAATCAAACTCGAATCGGACTCTACTCCCGGGACATCGAATACGGTAGGCATGGCCTAGTGGCCTACACCACCATCGAGAAAACAACTCCAGGATGTACACGTTTCCTACACGTGAGATGGAACTGGCGACGTGAGATAAAAGGAAACCAAATCATAGTCAAACCGGCGACCAACGCAAGCTAGAGAAACGGAAAGGATTGACTAACCTGGCGTCGTTTTCGGTCTGGTCTCCCGGCCTTGCTAAAAAATACTCATCATATATACAGAAGCTCAATTAATGTATGTGTCAACCTAGCGAGACCCAACCCAAATCAATCAACTATCATGAAGGGTTTCTTTGGTCGAGGATCAAAGGTCCACGAAAAGATGTCGCATTTATTTTTAGTTCTGTGCTGAATGCAAAATTCAACCTTTATGTTTCTTCAAAGTTGAGGCAAACCTCTTACTAGATGGATGAGGGACAGCTAGATGAACAATCGACAAACTGTAAAATCAAGAGTACTTTTACGTATGCATGGTATACTAAATTTTTTAAGCTTCTCTTCCCGGTGCAACGCACGGGTATTTTTCCTAGTCAAATCAAATGGGATTTCAAAACCATATTTGGTCAATAGCTAAGCTAGCACGTCGTCATCTGCATCTGCACGTACAAGAGGTAAAATTAAGCGGAGAATCACACAAGTCACTACTCACTAGTCCATCATCGTTATTTTCTGACTAGTTCAGAGCTGACGCCAGACGCGCAAGGGGTAGTAAATTAACCAAGCATACGCGCTCCTTGTTGGACTTTAGATCGTTGGCAACTCAGCACTGGCTACCATTTTGAGTCCGGCCGTGTTTTTTCAAGGGATTAATCGTAATTAATTACTGGTACTAGTTGAGATGAGATACAAAATGATAGAACAAAATCCGGAATTTTTCCCACCTCCTCCGCGCCGATGTGTTCGGCTTCTTTTGTTTTTTGTTTTGTTTTGGCGACTAGGAACTTTCAACGCCTTGGTTCTCGCTCTTTTTTAACACAACTTCTACATAATCAATGAATTTAGCAGCTCTCGTGTTGACATTCAGAAAAAAAATCAAATGGGAAGCGGAGAATCACAGCAAGTCACTACTCACTAGTCCATCATCGTTATTTTCTGACTAGTTCAGAGCTGACGCCAGACGCGCAAGGGGTAGTAAATTAACTAAGCATACGCACTCCTTGTTGGACTTCAGATCGTTGGCAACTCATAGCATCTTCACCAGTGTCCCCCAAAGCGTCCCCAAAGCAATTTAAAGCGCGTTAGAACCAAAAAACCGTTTCAGCCACGTCCTCCAAAGCCTATTTTTGTCTGGCACCTTGATACGGTGTCCGGCGCTCCGAGCCCGTCCCCGTCCCACAGGGGACGCTCCGGGCACGCCGGACACAACGAAAAGCGAGGCAAATCGATGCGGGCCCGACGCGTCAGCGGCTCGAAAATCTAAAACCCCGTCGCCTACCTTTGGTCAAGCGACATTAATGGCGTCCCTGTTTTCCCAGGCGACGCAGGGACGCGACTCGTCGTGCATGGCCGTGTGGCCGTCCGTGCCGGCGTTATTGCGTGCAACCACCCCGCTGCCGCCGTTGTACATTAAGACACCCTGCAGTTCGTCCCAATTTCTCACCGCTCCCAACCTTCTCGTCGCCGCCTCCCCCTCGCAGATCTTCTCCTCGCCGCTCCAAAAATGTCGAGCTCGTCCTCCCGCAAGATCTCCGCGGCGAAAGGCTTCGGCCGCGGCAGCCTAACTGTGCCGGAGGCGTGGGCGATGTACCACGCCCAATATCCAGTCCCGTCGGACATGCGGCTGCCAAGCAGCGGCGGCTGGAAGATGGCCGTGAACGGCATTGTCGTCCCGCCGCCGCCAAAGCCGGGCACGGAGCAATGGAGGGACGACATCAGGGCCCGGCGGGCTCAACTCACCGTCGCCGAGCGGCAGGATCCGACGTGGGCGGCGAACAACAACGACGACTGGTGGAAGACGTACTTCAAGGCGAAGTACGACGTCGAGATGAACAGCACCCAGGGGCTCGTCGGCGGGCCCAATAGCTGGAACAAGAACGGACGCGCCCTGTTCTGGGGTGTTCTGGGACACACCCTCGAGAACGTCATCCGCGGTATCCGCAACAGCGCTCCAAGGTTGGAGACGCCGTCGTCACCGCCAACGTCTCCTCGAGGAGGACCACCGCAATGGCAGCCGAGGAGGACGACGTCCTCCTCACACTCTTCTTCCTCAGGACCGGCGCGATCGACGCCGTCCTCGTCGTACCGCTCGGCGCCCTACACCGTCCCCAAACGGGAGGTGAAGAAGGAGCCGGCGACGCCCGTGAACACGAGGCGTGGCGGCAGCGGCAGCCGGCGACAACAAGGGAGGCGCGGCGGCGCCCTCCTCATCCCGAAGCCGGAGGTGAAGGAGGAGCCGAAGGAAGCGTCGCAGGCGGCGCTGCTGGCGGAGTACAAGCAGCAGCAGCGGCTCATCGCCAGCAGCGACGACCCCGAGGACTGCCCAGTGTCCGCGGGCGGCGTTCTTGGTGTCGCTCAACGACAAGGATGCCTGGAGGGGCGACATCGAGACGGCGATCGCCATGTCCATCCGCGACTCCGGCAAGCCGCTCGTGGACCTTACCGACGACGGCGAGGCAGAACCAAGAGGCTTGGTGAAGGACGAGCCCATCGACGAGCCCGTCCCCGAGCGCGTCAAGCAGGAGGTCGTCACCGGCGAGATGTACAACTTCCAGCAGTACTACGACGCCTCCGGCCGCCGCAAGTACTTCTAGATTAGGTTTAGTTTAAATTTAGTCAAATTTCGTTCGAATCTATGTAAGTTTGGACGAATCTAATCGAATCTCGTTAAGTTTAAAATTTCCGAAATTTTGATGGGAACGCGACTGGGGAGCGACGTGCCCAAACACGACACGAACGAAACACGTCCCGCAAACGCTCAATCCGGCGTGTTTTGGGGACGCTTTGGGGGACGCAGGCGGAAATGCTCTCAGCTACCATTTTGCGTCCGGCCGTGTTTTTCCAAGGGATTAATCGTAATTAATTACTGGTACTAGTTGAGATGAGATACAAAATGATAGATGGAACTACTAGCCTAGATAATTACAGGAGAACAAAATCCGGAATTTTTCCCACCTCCTCCGCGCCGATGTGTTCGACCACGCAGTGCAGGGTTGCTCCTCGGCTCCTGGCAATGTGCAGATTACAATTTTAACATGTTTATTTAATTATGTGAGGATGAAAATGATATTCATTAATTTTCTTCTTAGATAAAGCAATAAAGGCCGTACATATGCATCGAAATTTCGATGCAGAAACTGGCCCGACTCCCCTTTTCGAAAAAATATGAAAAAATCCTTTTATAATAAATCTTTTGATTCATCTATAGATGATATTGCTGGTGATAATATTGCTTTCCTTCTTTGTACTATTTTATTCTTGAATTCTCCCAACTAAAGTTTAGATTGGAGAAGTATCCTTGACACTGGTGATTCATACTTTCGAATCTCCATGATTAAGTTGTTTGGTTATTCTTTTTCCGGCATACTAGTATTGCTACGAGGACTTGCCGATATTTATTGACTACTTTAATGGTTGTTCGAGTGCACATAGTCTTGACATTGCGGCGCAAATTAATATTATGGGAGAACCTTCGTTGGTATTTATAGATCTGTGGTTTAATATCTATATTTGGCTGCTTTTTGAAAAGTACAAGATTGTGTCATGAAAGAAGAACAAGTTTGAATAACTTTAATATTTGCTCATTTGTTTTAGACTTTATTTTATAATCGTTGAAGTCGGTACATGTATCTTTGCCATGTACAATTTATTACTATAAATATATATGACATTGATTATTATATTTTTTTAGAGAAGTATGCTTATGTTTAGATTATCTTTATGATTTGCAATCGGTCTTGTAATTTTGGTTTTAATGCTTGCAAATATTACAAATAGGTTATAAGAGCCATCTCTATATTTCCAGCTTATCTAAAAGTGAGATTAATATGCATGGTTCAACAAGCAATTTGATGGCTTGATTCTTTGACTTGGTCTCCATTTCTCACAACCATGGATTTATGAGATCTATCTCAGTATAGCACTGTTTGTTTCATGATGAGTATTTTGATGTAATTAAAAAAATAAAAGTCTATAAATACGAGTTTTACATTGATTGGCATTTTTAATAACCGTTTATCCACCTCGATCCGACGGTTGTAAATAGATGGAACCAAACCGCGGAAACAAAAATGTAGGACCATAACCAAAATCTATGGGACCGGAACCGCTAATATATTTTAGGAATATTATGAATAATGAGCGTTCTTTTGAGCGGCCTAAACGTCCGATGAGACTGCACGAATTTTAAAACAATTGATATATGTGAACACATCTTAAAACAATCAAATTGAGCATATCTCTATCTCCCTCGTCTCTTCCCATCCATATCTCTTACTCTCTCACTCATGTTATAGTGCCTACCTAGTGATCCCTGAGCGGCAGCGGCCGGAGCACCGAGGGCGGCTGAGGCGGACGGGATGGAGAGCGGCTCTCTGATACGTCCAATTTGCATCACTATTTTATATCATAATTTATTGTTATTCATTGATATATTTCATATTTGGAGATGATACTTATGTTATTTCATCTATTTTGCATGTTTCATGATTATTGGAGGATCGCGCACTGGAGTCAGGATTCTGCTGGAAAAAGCGCCGTCAGAATGCAATATTTCGGAAGACCAACAATTGGCGAAATTTATATGAAAAATCCTATTTTTCCAGAAGACGGAGGGAGCCAGAAGGAGGAGCCGAGGAGGGCCACCATGGCCCCCCTCATAGGCCGGCGCGGGCCCTGCCCTGGCCGCGCCGCCTTGTGAGGAGGGGGCCCACAGCCCCCTCTGGCCTCCTCTCCTTCGCGTATTTCTTCATCCCGAAAACCTAAGCTCCAGGGGGACAGTCGCGAAGAGTTACAGCCGCCTCTGCGGGGCGGAGAACACCAGAGAGAAAAGAGCTCTCCGGCAGGCTGAGATCCGCCGGGGAAATTCCCTCCCGGAGGGGGAAATCGACGCCGTCGTCACCGTCATCGAGCTGGACATCATCTCCATCACCATCGTCATCATCTACATCATCACCACCGCCGTCTCCACCGCTGCACATCATCACCGCCATAACAATTCGGGTTGGATCTTGATTGTTTGATAGGGGAAACTCCCCCGGTGTTGATTTCTACTTGTTATTGATGCTATTGAGTGAAACCGTTGAACCAAGGTTTATGTTCAGATTGTTATTCATCATCATATCACCTCTGATCATGTTCCATATGATATCTCGTGAGTAGTTCGTTTAGTTCTTGAGGACATGGGTGAAGTCTAAATGTTAGTAGTGAAGTATGGTTGAGTAATATTCAACGTTATGATATTTAAGTTGTGGTGTTATTCTTCTAGTGGTGTCATGTGAACGTCGACTACATGACACTTCACCTTTATGGGCCTAGGGGAATGCATCTTGTACTCGTTTGCCAATTGCGGGGTTGCCGGAGTGACGAAACCTGAACCCCCGTTGGTATATCGATGCGGGAGGGATATCGGGATCTCGAGTTTAAAGGTCGTGGTTAGATTTATCTTAATTACTTTCTTATAGTTGCGGATGCTTGCAAGGGGTATAATCACAAGTATGTATTAGTCCTAGGAAGAGCGGTACATTAGCATAGGTTCACCCACACAACACTTATCAAAACAATGAAGATTAATTAGCCGTATGTAGCGAAAGCACTAGACTAAAATCCCGTGTGTCCTCAAGAACGTTTGGTCATTGTAAGTAAACAAACCGGCTTGTACTTTGTGCTAAAAAGGATTGGGCCACTCGCTGCAATTGTTACTGAAAGATCGAGATGTCGCCTAGAGGGGGGGGTGAATAGGCAATTACAAACTCTTGCGGATTTGTCTTGTATGAATGCGGAATTAAACTATCGTTTAGTTAACAAGCACAAACCCTAAATATGCTAAGCTCAACTAAGTGTAACAATAGCAACTAGAGCTAAGCAAGATAGGCACAAGATATATGTAGCACAAGTGATAGCAAGATATATGTACTTCAAGCACGATGGCTATCACAAGGAAAGAGAGCTCGGGTATAGAAATAACCGAGGCACGCGGAGACGAGGATGTATTCCCGTGTTCCCTTGCTTTGCAACAAGGTACGTCACGTTTGGAGGAGTGGAGGTCCCACGAAGGATTCCCCGCGCCACGAAGGCTCACCCTATTCTCCGAACCACACCCACGAAGGATAATGGCCCTTTCCTTATGGTTAGCTTTTCCTCCGCTCCGGAGATGGCAAGCTCCACAACCACTTCACAAGCTCCACGAAGGAGAAGCCCGGGCCTCTTCACAATCTTCTTGAAGAGATCACCGGAGCACCAATCACCAAGCCAACTAGGAGGTCACCCTCCAAGAGTAACAAGCTCACGGTCTCTCACTCGAACAAATCGTGGTGGAGAGCTCAACACTATGCAATGATGCAAAGCAAGAACACCGGAGGTGTTCAAGTCCTTCACACTCAAATCCCACCAAAGCAACGAATGCTAGGATGAGATTGGAGAGGAAGAACAAGGGGGAAAGTCAACCAAAGACTCCAAGATCTAGATCCCAAGAGATTCCCTCACTTAGAGAAGAAACGGTTTGGTGGAAGTGTAGATCTAGATCCCCTCTCTCAAATCCTCAAATATGAGCAAGAATGGTTGGAGGATTCAAGGGGAAGAGCAAGTTCTTCAAATGGTAGCAATGGAGGAGAGAGAATGGGAAGAACTGTTGGTCTAAAGGTGGAAGAAGGCCTATTTATAGTCCAAGAAGAGAAATAACCGTTGGGGGAAAAACCAAGTGAAAAACACATTAAAAATGGCCCAAAAACGTGCCCAGCCGGCGGCCCAGCCGGCCGACCGGGGCTGGGGCCGGACGAGCCGGTCGGCAGCCGGACGGACCGGCCCAGCCAGCCGGGCGAAGCCCACAGCCGCACGCGGGCGGCGGATAGCCGGAGCGCCGCTCGGTCCGGCACAAAGCCCGGCCGGGCCGGGGTGGTGGCCGGCCGGCCCGGTGGGAACCGGCGCGTGGGCCGGACAAGGCCGCGAGGCCCACTGGAGCCCGCCCCGGATGGCATCAGCGGGCAGGCCGGATCTGGCCGGGTGGGCCGGCGCGGGGCCCGGCAGGTGATGTCTACGGGAGCTTCTATTCTTGTAGACAGTGTTGGGCCTCCAAGAGCAGAGGTTTGTAGAACAGCAGCAAGTTTCCCTTAAGTGGATTACCCAAGGTTTATCGAACTCAGGGAGGAAGAGGTCAAAGATATCCCTCTCATGCAACCCTGCAACCACAAAGCAAGAAGTCTCTTGTGTCCCCAACACACCTAATAGGTGCACTAGTTCGGCGAAGAGATAGTGAAATACGGGTGGTATGAATAAGTAGTAGCAACGGCACCGGAAAAGTGCTCGCCCGGGACGAGTAAACAAGCGGTAGTAACGCAGCGGTAGTAACGCGATAGAAACGGTAAACAAGCAGCGATAGCGATATTTAGGAACAAGGCCTAGGGATTACACTTTCACTAGTGGACACTCTCAACATTGATCACATAACAGAATAGATAAATGCATACTCTACACTTTTGTTGGATGATGAACACATTGCGTAGGATTACACGAACCCTCAATGCCGGAGTTAACAAGCTCCACAATAATGCTCATATTTTAGTAACCTTTAGTGTAAGATAGATCAAAAGACTAAACCAAGTACTAGCATAGCATGCACACTGTCACCTTCATGCATATGTAGGAGGAATAGATCACATCGATATTATCATAGCAATAGTTAACTTCGCAATCTACAAGAGATCATGATCATAGCATAAACCAAGTACTAACACGGTGCACACACTTGTCACCTTTGCACACGTGCGGGAGGAATAAAACTACTTTAATAACACATCACTAGAGTAGCACATAGATAAATTGTGATACAAACACATTGCAATCATAAAGAGATATAAATAAGCACCTCACTATGCCATTCAACGGTGAATAAGTATTCCGTGAAATATGGCCTAAGAGACCCACACGGTGCACACACTTGTCACCTTTACACACGTGGGACAAGGAGTCTCCGGAGATCACATAAGTAAAACTCACTTGACTAGCATAATGACATCTAGATTACAAGCATCATCATATGAATCTCAATCATGTAAGGCAGCTCATGAGATTATTGTATTGAAGCACATAGGAGAGAGATGAACCACATAGCTACCGGTACAGCCCCGAGCCTCGATGGAGAACTACTCCCTCCTCATGGGAGCAGCGAGCGGTGATGAAGATGGCGGTGGAGATGGCAGCGGTGTCGATGGAGAAGCCTTCCGGGGCACTTCCCCGCTCCGGCAGGGTGCCGGAACGGAGACTCCTGTCCCCGGATCTTGGCTTCGCGATGGCGGCGGCTGCGGAAGGTTTCGTGGTTTTCGTCGAACGCCCCGAGGTTTTTAGGTCGGGGGCTTTATATAGGCGGAGAGGCGGCGCAGGAGGGCTTCCGGGGGCCCACACCCTAGGGGGCGCCCCCCCCTTGGCCGCGCCGGGTGTGGTGTGGTGGCCCCGCCCCCTTCTCTGGCGGTTCTCGTGTGTTCTGGATGCTTCCGGGTAAAATAGGAACACGGGCGTTGATTTCGTCCGATTCGAGAATATTTCGTTACTAGGATTTCGAAACCAAAAAAGCGAGAAAACAGGAAGCGGCACTTCGGCATCTTGTTAATAGGTTAGTTCCGGAAAATGCACGAATATGACATAAAGTGTGCATATAACATGTAGATAACATCAATAATGTGGCATGGAACACAAGAAATTATCGATACGTTGGAGACGTATCAGCATCCCCAAGCTTAGTTACTGCTCGTCCGGCGAGGTAAAACAATAACAAAGATAATTTACGGAGTGACATGCCATCATAAACTTGATCATACTATTTGTAAAGCATATGTAGTGAATGCAGCGATCAAAACAATGTATATGACATGGGTAAACAACTGAATCATAAAGCAAAGACTTTTCATGAATAGCACTTCAAGACAAGCATCAATAAGTCTTGCATAAGAGTTAACTCATAAAGTAATAATTCAAAGTAAAGGTATTGAAGCAACACAAAGGAAGATGAAGTTTCAGCGGTTGCTTTCAACTTATAACATGTATATCTCATGGATAATTGTCAATGCAAAGCAATATAACAAATGCAATATGCAAATATGTAAGAATCAATGCACAGTTCACACAATTGTTTGCTTCTTGAGATGGAGAGAAATAGGTGAACTAACTCAACAATGAAAGTAAAAGAATGGTCCTCCATAGAGGAAAAGCATCGATTGCTATATTTGTGCTAGAGCTTTGATTTTGAAAACATGAAACAATTTTGTCAACGGTAGTAATAAAGCATATGCATCATGTAAATTATATCTTATAAGTTGCAAGCCTCATGCATAGTGTACCAATAGTGCCCGCACCTTGTCCTAATTAGCTTGGACTACCTGGATTATCACCGCAATACATATGCTTTAACCAAGTTTCACAAAGGGGTACCTCTATGCCGCCTGTACAAAGGTCTAAGGAGAAAGCTCGCATTTGGATTTCTCGCTTTTGATTATTCTCAACTTAGACATCCATACCGGGACAACATAGACAACGGATAATGGACTCCTCTTTTAATGCTTTAAGCATTTGACAACAATTAATTCTTTTCTCATCGGAGATTTGAGGATGTTTGTCCAAAACTGAAACTTCCACCATGGATCATGGCTTTAGTTAGCGGCCCAATGTTCTTCTCTCACAATATGCATGCTCAAACCATTCAACTCGGTGTAGATCGCCCTTACTTCGGACAAGACGAACATGCATAGCAACTCACATGAAATTCAACAATGAATAGTTGATGGCGTTCCCCGATGAACATGGTTATCGCACAACAAGCAACTTAATAAGAGATAAAGTGCATAATTACATATTCAATACCACAATAGTTTTTAAGCTATTTGTCCCATGAGCTATATATTGCAAAGGTGAATGATGGAATTTTAAAGGTAGCACTCAAGCAATTTACTTTGGAATGGCGGGAAAATACCATGTAGTATAGGTAGATATGGTGGACACAAATGGCATAGTGGTTGGCTCAAGTATTTTGGATGCATGAGAAGTATTCCCTCTCGATACAAGGTTTAGGCTAGCAAGGCTTATTTGAAACAAACACAAGGATGAACTGGTGCAGCAAAACTCACATAAAAGACATATTGAAAACATTATAAGACTCTACACCGTCTTCCTTGTTGTTCAAAACTCAATACTAGAAATTATCTAGACTTTAGAGAGACCAATTATGCAAACCAAATTTTAGCATGCTCTATGTATTCTTCACTAATAGGTGCAAAGTATATGATGCAAGAGCTTAAACATGAGCACAACAATTGCCAAGTATCACATTACCCAAGACATTATAGCAATTACTACATGTATCATTTTCCAATTCCAACCATATAACAATTTAACGAAGAGGAAACTTCGCCATGAATATTATGAGCTAAGAACACATGTGTTCATATGAACCAGCGGAGCGTGTCTCTCTCCCACACAAGCATGATGTAATCCAATTTATTCAAACAAAAAAAAAACAAAAGCACACAGACGCTCCAAGTAAAGCACATAAGATGTGACCGAATAAAAATATAGTTTCAAGAGAAGGAACCTGATAATTTATCGATGAAGAAGGGGATGCCTTGGGCATCCCCAAGCTTAGACGCTTGAGTCTTCTTGATATATGCAGGGATGAACCACCGGGGCATCCCCAAGCTTAGACTTTTCACTCTTCTTGATCGTAGTATATCATCCTCCTCTCTTGACCCTTGAAAACTTCCTCCACACCAAACTCGAAACAACTCATTAGAGGGTTAGTGGAAAATAAAAATTAACATGTTCAGAGGTGACACAATCATTCTTAACACTTCTGGACATTGCATAAAGCTACTGGACATCAATGGATCAAAGAAATTCATCCAACATAGCAAAAGAGGCAATGCGAAATAAAAGGCAGAATCTGTCAAAACAGAACAGTCCGTAAAGATGGATTTTATTAGGCCACCAGACTTGCTCAAATGAAAATGCTCAAATTGAATGAAAGTTGCGTACATATCTGAGGATCACTCACGTAAATTGGCATAATTTTCTGAGTTACCTACGAGAGAATTAGACCCAGATTCGTGACAGCAAAGAAATCTGTTTCTGCGCAGTAATCCAAATCTAGTACTTACTTTACTATCAAAGACTTTACTTGGCACAACAAAACACAAAACTAAGATAAGGAGAGGTTGCTACAGTAGTAAACAACTTCCAAGACACAAATATAAAACAAATTACTGTAGCAAAATAACACATGGGTTATCTCCCAAGAAGTTCTTTCTTTTTAGCCATTAAGATGGGCTCAGCAGTTTTAATGATGCACTCGCAAGAAATAGTATTTGAAGCAAAAGAGAGCATCAAGAGGCAAATTCAAAACACATTTAAGTCTAACATGCTTCCTATGCATAGGAATCTTGTAAATAAACAAGTTCATGAAGAGCAAAGTAACAAGCATAGGAAGATAAAACAAGTGTAGCTTCAAAAATTTCAGCACATAGAGAGGCATTTTAGTAACATGAAAATTTCTACAACCATATTTTCCTCTCTCATAATAACTTTCAGTAGCAACATGAGCAAACTCAACAATATAACTATCACATAAAGCATTCTTATCATGAGTCTCATGCATAAAATTATTACTCTCCACATAAGCATAATCAATTTTATTAGTTGTAGTGGGAGCAAATTCAACAAAGTAACTATCATTATTATTCTCATCAAGTGTAGGAGGCATAGTATAATCACAACAAAATTTACTCTCCATAGTAGGTGGCGCCAAAAGACCACTATTATAATCATCACAAATAGGAGGCAAAGTATCATCAAAGAAAATTTTCTCCTCAATGCTTGGGGGACTAAAAATATCATGAAAACCAGCTTCGCCAAGCTTAGAACTTTCTATATCATTATCAACAATGGTGTTCAAAGCGTTCATACTAATATTACTACCAGCATGCAAATAAGATTTCATAGGTTTTTTAATTTTCGCATCAAACAATCCATGTTTTAAATCAGGAAATAGAATAAGAAGCTCATTGTTGTCCATTATGCCAAACTAGTGTAAACAAGAAACAAAAAGATGCAATTGCAGGATCTAAAGGAAATAGCTTCGAGCACACACACGACGGCGCCGGAAAAATACTTTACACGGGACCGTAGTATGAGAGCCTTTTACCTTTCCTCCCCGGCAACGGCGCCGGAAAAGTGCTTGATGTCTACGGGAGCTTCTATTCTTGTAGACAGTGTTGGGCCTCCAAGAGCGAGAGGTTTGTAGAACGACGAGCAAGTTTCCCTTAAGTGGATTACCCAAGGTTTATCGAACTCGGGGAGGAAGAGGTCAAAGATATCCCTCTCATGCAACCACTGCAACCACAAAGCAAGAAGTCTCTTGTGTCCCCAACACACCTAATAGGTGCACTAGTTCGGCGAAGAGATAGTGAAATACAGGTGGTATGAATAAGTAGTAGCAACGGCACCGGAAAAGTGCTACGCCCGGGACGAGTAAACAAGCGTAGTAACGCAGCGGTAGTAACGCGATAGAAACGATAAACAAGCGGCGATAGCGATATTTAGGAACAAGGCCTAGGGATTACACTTTCACTAGTGGACACTCTCAACATTGATCACATAACGAGAATAGATAAATGCATACTCTACACTTTTGTTGGATGATGAACACATTGCGTAGGATTACACGAACCCTCAATGCCGGAGTTAACAAGCTCCACAATAATGCTCATATTTTAGTAACCTTTAGTGTAAGATAGATCAAAAGACTAAACCAAGTACTAGCATAGCATGCACACTGTCACCTTCATGCATATGTAGGAGGAATAGATCACATCGATATTATCATAGCAATAGTTAACTTCGCAATCTACAAGAGATCATGATCATAGCATAAACCAAGTACTAACACGGTGCACACATCTGTCACCTTTGCACACGTGCGGGGAGGAATAAAACTACTTTAATAACACATCACTAGAGTAGCACATAGATAAATTGTGATACAAACACATTGCAATCATAAAGAGATATAAATAAGCACCTCACTATGCCATTCAACGGTGAATAAGTATTCCGTGAAATATGGCCTAAGAGACCCACACGGTGCACACACTTGTCACCTTTACACACGTGGGACAAGGAGTCTCCGGAGATCACATAAGTAAAACTCACTTGACTAGCATAATGACATCTAGATTACAAGCATCATCATATGAATCTCAATCATGTAAGGCAGCTCATGAGATTATTGTATTGAAGCACATAGGAGAGAGATGAACCACATAGCTACCGGTACAGCCCCGAGCCTCGATGGAGAACTACTCCCTCCTCATGGGAGCAGCGGCGGTGATGAAGATGGCGGTGGAGATGGCAGCGGTGTCGATGGAGAAGCCTTCGGGGGCACTTCCCCGCTCCGGCGGGGTGCCGGAACGGAGACTCTGTCCCCCGGATCTTGGCTTCGCGATGGCGGCGGCTGCGGAAGGTTTTCGTGGTTTTCGTCGAACGCCCCGAGGTTTTTAGGTCGGGGGCTTTATATAGGCGGAGAGGCGGCGCGGGAGGGCTTCGGGGGGCCCACACCCTAGGGCGCGCCC